>NW_025547539.1:0-12500 GCF_905237065.1 Salmo salar
TGATGGAGGTAGATGTTATAGGGGAAGGAGACAGGGATACTGGAGGATGGGTAGATACATATAGGGGGAAGGGGACAGGGATTACTGGAGTGATGGAGGTAGATAGTGTATAGGGGGGAAGGGGACAGGGATACTGGAGTGATGGAGGTAGATATGTATAGGGGACAGGGATACTGGAGTGATGGAGGTAGAGTATGTATAGGGGAAGGGGACAGGATACTGGAGTGATGGAGGTTGATATGTAGGGGACAGGGGACAGGGATACTGGAGTGATGGAGGTAGATGTGTATAGGAACAGGGATACTGGAGTGATGGAGGTAGATATGTATAGGGGAAGGGGACAGGGATACTGGAAGGATGGAGGTAGATATGTATAGGGGAAGGAGACTATATACAGGGTCAATTCCAGTTTATTTTTTGTCACTGGAGGTTGGTGGCACCTTAAATGGGGAGGACATTCTCATAGTAATGGCTGGAACAGAATAAATGGAATGGTATCAAACACACAGTTTCTATGGTTTCCATGTGTTATTACCACTCCATACCAGACGTTATTCACGAGAGAGAGGGGAGGAGGAAGAGGGGACAGAAGGGAGGAAGGAGAGAACGAGGGAGAGGGTGGGAGGAGGGTTGACAGTCTCTCCAATCCACTGAAGTGGCATACCAAGCTAACAGCTGGGGTATAAGGAGTCATGGCACTATGATGACTCACACCCCTCCTTTCCTTTCCTTTAGGGTCCGTCTATCTCCTTTCCTTTAGGGTCCGTCTATCTCCTTTCCTTTTTAGGGTCCGTCTATCTCCTTTCCTTAGGGTCCGTCTATCTCTTTCCTTTAGGGTCCGTCTATCTCCCTTTCCTTTAGGGTCCGTCTATCTCCCTTTCCTTTAGGGTCCGTCTATCTCCTTTCCTTTAGGGTCCGTCTATCTCCTTTCCTTTAGGTCCGTCTATCTCCTTTCCTTTAGGTCCGTTCTATCTCCTTTCCTTTCCTTTAGGGTCCGTCATCTCTCTTCTCCTTTAGGGTCCGTCTATCTCCTTTCCTTTAGGGTCCGTTCTATCTCCTTTCCTTAGGGTCGTCTATCTCCTTTCCTTTAGGGTCCGTCTATCTCCTTTCCTTTAGGGTCCGTCTATCTCCTTTCCTTTAAGGTCCGTCTTTCTCCTTTCCTTTAGGGTCCGTCTATCTCCCTTTCCTTTAGGGTCCGTCTATCTCTCTTTCCTTTAGGGTCCTCCCTATCTCTTTCCTTTAGGGTCCGTCTATCTCCTTTCCTTTCCCTTTAGGGTCCGTCTATCTCCTTTCCTTTCCTTTAGGGTCCGTCTATCTCCTTTCCTTTAGGGTCCGTCTATCTCCTTTCCTTTAGGTCCGTCTATCTCCTTTCCTTTAGGGTCAGTCTATCTCCTTTCCTTTAGGGTCCGTCTATCTCCTTTCCTTTAGGGTCCGTCTATCTCCTTTCCTTTAGGGTCCGTCTATCTCCTTTCCTTTAGGGTCCGTCTATCTCCCTTTCCTTTAGGGTCCGTCTATCTCCTTTCCTTTAGGGTCCGTCTATCTCCTTTCCTTTCCTTTAGGGTCCGTCTATCTCTCCTTTCCTTTAGGTCCGTCTATCTCCTTTCCTTTCCTTTAGGTCCGTCTATCTCCCTTTCCTTTCCTTTAGGGTCCGTTCTATCTCCTTTCCTTTCCCTTTAGGTCCGTCTATCTCCTTTCCTTTCCTTTAGGTCCGTCTATCTCCTTTCCTTTCCTTTAGGGTCCGTCTATCTCCTTTCCTTCCTTTAGGGTCTCGTCATCTCCTTTCCTTTAGGGTCCGTCTATCTCCTTTCCCTTTCCTTTAGGTCCGTCTATCTCCTTTCCTTTCCCTTTAGGGTCCGTCTATCTCCTTTCCTTTCCTTTAGGGTCCGTCTATCTCCCCTTTCCTTTAGGGTCCGTCTATCTCCTTTCCTTTAGGGTCCGTCTATCTCCTTTCCTTTCCTTTAGGGTCCGTTCTACTCTCCTTTCCTTTAGGTCCGTCTATCTCCTTTCCTTTCCTTTAGGTCCGTCTATCTCCTTTCCTTTCCTTTAGGGTCCGTCTATCTCCTTTCCTTTCCTTTAGGGTCCGTCTATCTCCTTTCCTTTCCTTTTAGGGTCCGTCTATCTCCTTTCCTTTCCTTTAGGGTCCGTCTATCTCCTTTCCTTTCCTTTAGGGTCCGTCTATCTCCTTTCCTTTCCTTTAGGGTCCGTCTATCTCCTTTCCTTTCCTTTAGGGTCCGTCTATCTCCCTTTCCTTTCCTTTAAGGTCCGGTCTATCTCCTTTCCTTTCCTTTAAGGTCCGTCTATCTCCTTTCCTTTCCTTTAGGGTCCGTCATCTCCTTTCCTTTCCTTTAGGTCCGTCTATCTCCTTTCCTTTCCTTTAGGGTCCGTCTATCTCCTTTCCTTTCCTTTAGGGTCCGTTCTATCTCCTTTCCTTTCCTTTAGGGTCCGTCTATCTCCTTTCCTCTACTCTCTCTCTCTCTCTCTTGTTTAAACATTCCCCTGTTCCATTCACTGTCTGAATAATATTATTCTGCTCAACTGACCACTATAAACCAGGGCACACATAGCAACTACACAGTGATCTGGAATTAAGTGCTGTGTGTGTGTCCTTACCTTGGGTGGAGGGGGTACACAACTAACTGGATGTTTCACCCAGCTCTGCTGACTCGTATGTTCTCCCCTCGTGCGGGAGAAGTGAAGAGCCGAATGTTCTCCCCTCGTGCGGGAGAAGTGAAGAGCCGTAATGTTCTCCCCTCGTGACGGGAGAAGTGAAGAGCCGTAATGTTCTCCCCTCGTACGGGAGAAGTGAAGAGTCGTAATGTTCTCCCTCGTGCGGGAGAAGTGAAGAGCCGTAATGTTCTCCTCGTGCGGGGAGAAGTGAAGAGCCGTAATGTTCTCCCCTCGTACGGGAGGAGTGAAGAGCCGTAATGTTCTCCCTCGTGCGGGAGAAGTGAAGAGCCGTAATGTTCTCCCCTCGTACGGGAGAAGTGAAGAGCCGTAATGTTCTCCCCCCTCGTACGGGAGGAGTGAAGAGCCGTAATGTTCTCCCCTCGTACGGGAGAAGTGAAGGGCCGTAATGTTCTCCCCCGTACGGGAGAAGTGAAGAGCCGTAATGTTCTCCCCTCGTACGGGAGAAGTGAAGAGCCGTAATGTTCTCCTCGTACGGGAGAAGTGAAGAGCCGTAATGTTCTCCCCTCATACGGGAGAAGTGAAGAGCCGTAATGTTCTCCCCTCGTACGGGAGGAGTGAAGCGCCGTAATGTTCTCCCTCGTACGGAGAAGTGAAGAGCCGTAATGTTCTCCCTCGTGCGGGAGAAGTGAAGAGCCGTAATGTTCTCCCCTCGTACGGGAGAAGTGAAGAGCCGTAATGTTCTCCTCATGCACGGGAGAAGTGAAGAGCCGTAATGTTCTCCCTCGACGGGAGAAGTGAAGAGACGTAATGTTCTCCCTCAACGGGAGAAGTGAAGAGCCGGAATGTTCTCCCCGCACGGGAGAAGTGAAGAGCCGTAATGTTCTCCCCTCGTACGGGAGAAGTGAAGAGCCGTAATGTTCTCCCCTCGTGCGGGAGAAGTGAAGGGCGTAATGTTCTCCCTCGTACGGGAGAAGTGAAGAGCCGTAATGTTCTCCCCTCGTTGCGGGAGAAGTGAAGAGCCGTAATGTTCTCCCTCAGTACGGGAGAAGTGAAGAGCCGTAATGTTCTCCTCGTGCGGGAGAAGTGAAGATGTATTATTGTGATTTATCATCCCATGGCTATAGCTCTCGAGACTACCATTTGCCTCATGCAGCGAGACATCTACTTTGCATAGAGTTGATCAGGCGGTTGAATGCTGTCCTGCTACTCCAATGGCTGTGCGAAGGTGCTGGATATTGGTGGGAACTGGAATATGCTGTCGTATACTGATTGGGAAGGTGGTCCCGTGTGGCTCAGTCGGTAGAGCATGGCGCTTGGGCAACGCCAGGTTCGTTTCCCACGGGGCACCAGTACGGGGGAAATATATGTAGTCACTACAGTAAGTCGCTCTGGATAAGAGCGTCTGATAAATGACTAAAGTGTAAAAATGTACACGTCGATCCAGAGCATCCCAAACATGCTCAATGGGTGACATGGCTGGTGAATATGCAGGCCATGGAAGAACTGGGACATTTTCAGCTTCCAGGAATTGTGTGCAGATCCTTGCGACATGGGGGGCCGTTCATTATCATGCTGAATCATGAGGTGATGGCGGCGGATGAATGGCACGACAACGGGGCCTCAGGATCTCATCACGGTATCTCTGTGCATTCAAAATGCAATTGAGTTCGTTGTCCGTAGCTTTATGCCCGCCCCATACCATAACCCCCACCGCCACCATGGAGCCCTCTGTTCACAACGTTGACATCAGCAAACCGCTCGCCCACACGACGCCATACACGTGGTCTGCGGTTGTGAGGCCCGTTGGATGTACGGTGCGTTCGGAAAGTATTCAGACCCCTTGACTTTTTTTTCACATTTTGTTACGTTACAGACTTATTCTAGAATGGATTACGTTTTTTCCCCCTCATCAATCTACACACAATACCCCATAATGACATCACAATACCCCATAATGACATCACAATACCCCATAATGACATCACAATACCCCACAATGACATCACAATACCCCACAATGACATCACAATACCCCCACAATGACATCACAATACCCCACAATGACATCACAATACCCCATAATGACATCACAATACCCCATAATGACATCACAATACCCCATAATGACATCACAATACCCCATAATGACATCACAATACCCCACAATGACATCACAATACCCCATAATGACATCACAATACCCCATAATGACATCACAATACCCCATAATGACATCACAATACCCCATAATGACATCACAATACCCCACAATGACATCACAATACCCCATAATGACAAAGCAAAAAAAGGTTTATAAAAAGTTTTAAAAAAAATAAAAAAAAAGTATTCAGACCCTTTACTCAGTACTTTGTTGAAGCATCTTTGGCAGCGATTACAGCCTTGAGTCTTCTTGGGTATGACGCTACAAGCTTGGCACACCTGTATTTGGGGAGTTTCTCCCATTCTTCTCTGCAGATCCTCTCAAGCTCTGTCAGGTTGGATGGGGAGCTTTGTCCGGGCCACTCAAGGACATTCAGAGACTTTTTATTTTATTTTGTAATTTATTTCACCTTTTATTTAACCAGGTAGGCCAGTTGAGAACAAGTTCTCATTTACAACTGCGACCTGGCCAAGATAAAGCAAAGCAGTGCGACACAAACAACAGTATTTCCTAGCCTCAGTGCAGTGGGCAGCTGGGAGGAGGTACTCTTATTCTCCATGGACTTTACAGTGTCGCAGAACATTTTGGAATTGGTGCTGCAGGATGCAAATTTCTGTTATGAAAGCAAATGCTAGCTTTTTCAATCTGATTGTGTGTATTGGTTCCTGACTTCCCTGAAAAGTTGCATATCGCGGGACTATTCGAAGCTGGTGCAGAACGCCAGAGGTTGTTTTTGTGCTGGTCAAGTCTGGAGAGAACCAAGGGCTATATCTGTTCTTTATCCTTGTCCCGAAGCCACTCCTGCGTTGTCTTGGCTGTGTGTTCAGGGTCGTTGTCCTGTTGGAAGGTGAACCTTCGCTCCAGTCAGAGGTCCTGAGTGCTCTGGAGTAGGTTTTCATCAAGGATCTCTCTGTACTTTGCTCCGTTCATCTTTCCCTCGATTCTGACTAGTCTCCCAGTCCCTGCAGCTGAAAAACATCCCCATAGCATGATGCTGCCACCACCACCATGCTTCACCGTTGGGATGGTGCCAGGTTTCCTCCAGACGTGACGCTTGGCATTCAGGCCAAAGAGTTCAATCTTGGTTTCATCAGACCAGAGAATCTTGTTTCTCATAGTCTGAGAGTCTTTAGATGCCTTTGGGCAAACTCCAAGTGGGCTGTCATGTTCCTTTTACTGAGGAGTGGCCACTCTACCATAAAGGCCTGATTGGTGGAGTGCTGCAGAGATGGTTGTCCTTCTGGAAGGTTCTCCACAGAGGAACTCTGGAGCTCTGTCAGAGTGACCATCGGGTTCTTGGTCACCTCCCTGACCAAGACCCTTCTCCCCCAATTGCTCAGTTTGGCCGGGCGGCCAGCTCTTAGTAAGAGTCTTGGTGGTTACAAACTTCTTCCATTTAAGAATGATGGAGGCCACTGTGTTCTTGGGGACCTTCAATGCTGCAGAAATGTTTTGGTACCCTTCCCCAGATCTGTGCCTCGACATAATCCAGTCTCGGAGCTTTACGCACAATTCCTTCGACCGAACACAACTTGTTTTTTGCACTGTCAACTGTGGGACCTTATAGACAGGTGTGTGCCTTTCCAAGTCATATCCAATCAATTGAATTTACCACAGGTGGACTCCAATCAAGTTGTAGAAACATCTCAAGGATGATCAATGAAAACAGGAAGCACCTGAGCTCAATTTCGAGTCTCATAGCAAAGGGTCTGAATACGTATGTGAAATAAGGATTTCTGTGTTTTATTTCTAATAAATGTTTTTTTTTAAACTCTAAACTTATTTTTGCTTTGTCATTATGGGGTTTTGTGTGTAGATTGCTGATGAAAATAATATTTAATCCATGTTAGAATAAGACAGCAATGCAAAAAACTTGTGTGAAAAGTCCAGGGGTCTGAAAACTTTCCAAATTCACTGTTCTGCCAAATTCTTTAAAACAATGTTGGAGGTGGCTTATGGTAGAGAAATGGACATTCAATTCTCTGGCAACAGCTCTGGTGGACATTCCTGCAGTCAGCATGCAAATTGCACGCTCCCTGAAAACTTGAGACGTCTTGTTGTGACAAAACTGCACATTTTAGTGGTGGTTTAATGTCCCCAGCACAAGGTGCACCTGTGTAACGAGTATGCTGTTTAATCAGCTTCTTGATATGCCACACCTGTCAGGTGGATGGATTATCTTGGCAGAGAGAAAATGTGTGCACAAAATATGAGAGATCAGCATTTTTGTGCGTGTGGAACATTTCTGGGATCTTTTATTTCAGCTCATGAAAACATGGGACCAACACTTTACATGATGCGCTTAGTCAGTGTACTACTATGGCTATGTACAGTGTTGTAATGATGTGCAAATAGTTAAAGTACAAAAGAGAAAATAAATAAACATAAATATGGGTTGTATTTACGATGGTGTTTGTTCTTCACTGGTTGCCCTTTTCTCTCTCTCCGCCGCTCTCCACGTCTCCACCTCCCTCCTCCCTCCCTCCCTCCCCCTCTCGGCATTCCTCTCCGGCTGACTAAACTGGTTGTCCCCCGGTAGGCTTGGCAGTCCGTGTGAAGAGCTGCCTCGCTGAACGAACTAACCTCCGTCTCTCTCTGCGCTTTTTTTAAATGACTAACTAGGCTAACGCAGCTAACTCTCCGAGCTTTCCGTTCGCGTTGTCCGTAGCAGCAGGCGACGATGCATAGTGTTGGATCTAACTGAAGGAGAGAGAGAGAGAGAGAGGAGGGAGAATTTTACCTTCGGATAAGAGGAGTACTACCCATCTATTTAACTACCGCACTATTTCTGAATTTGTGCTACCGGGAAGAGCGGAAGGGCGTTATATAGCAGGAATACAATCACGATGGGTTTCTACGGCACGTTGAAGCACATCTTCTATAAAGTGAGTGGCGGGGTCATATTTCTATTTTGAATGCACCGGTTCCGATTTTTTTTTTTTTTTATACCTGGCATTTTATAAGTGTGATTTCAAATCAGTGATTTGCTGGGTTTTTTTTTTCTTCCTTCTTCTTCTCCGGGCTAAAGACACTGCTGTATATTAGTGTTATTTATCTGGTATATTGGGGTTTTGGTGGTGCTTCTATCTCTCTCTCTCTGTGTGTGTGTGTGTGTGTGTGTGTGAGAGAGAGAGAGACTTTTTCAGTCTTAATCTCTCTCAAAAAAAAAAACACGCTCTGAAATGTAGCCTACAGAATATAAGCTAAATGTATAAGATTGTTACATGGCCATATTTAGCCATGTAGTCGTCTGTTGTGCTGCGGATGCGTGTATGTAGTCTGCTGCGCTATAGACTACTATAGAAAAGGTGTCGCGAACCGAATCAATGAATGGATCTGCAGCCCGCTTTGGGGAAAACAAACAGATAAGGAAGACACGGCTAGTGTGTGTGTGCTGACTGAACCAATGTTTTGTTCCGGTAGATTAGGCTAAATCAATCTGAAATTGTTTTTATACACACACACACACACACGTGTGTGTGTCGCAGGAACGGGAGTCCCCCCTCAGCCTGGTGCAACAGTATGAGTGTTGTGCATGCCATTATCGCATCCTGCCCCCAGGCAGCAGTGGTATGGTGTCACCTGGCTTGGGGGTTAATGGGGCAGCAGTGGTATGGTGTCACCTGGCTTGGGGGTTAATGGGGCAGCAGTGGTATGGTGTCACCTGGCTTGGGGGTTAGTGGGGCAGCAGTGGTATGGTGTCACCTGGCTTGGGGGTTAATGGGGCAGCAGTGGTATGGTGTCACCTGGCTTGGGGGTGAATGGGGCAGCAGTGGTATGGTGTCACCTGGCTTGGGGGTTAATGGGGCAGCAGTGGTATGGTGTCACCTGGCTTGGGGGTTAATGGGGCAGCAGTGGTATGGTGTCACCTGGCTTGGGGGTTAATGGGGCAGCAGTGGTATGGTGTCACCTGGCTTGGGGGGTTAATGGGGCAGCAGTGGTATGGTGTCACCTGGCTTGGGGGTTAATGGGTCAGCAGTGGTATGGTGTCACCTGGCTTGGGGGTTAATGGGGCAGCAGTGGTATGGTGTCACCTGGCTTGGGGGTTAATGGGTCAGCAGTGGTATGGTGTCACCTGGCTTGGGGTTAATGGGGCAGCAGTGGTATGGTGTCACCTGGCTTGGGGGTTAATGGGGCAGCAGTGGTATGGTGTCACCTGGCTTGGGGTGAATGGGGCAGCAGTGGTATGGTGTCACCTGGCTTGGGGGTTAATGGGTCAGCAGTGGTATGGTGTCACCTGGCTTGGGGGTTAATGGGGCAGCAGTGGTATATTCTGTTTTTCCTGACAACTCCAGCTGAATTCTTCCACTGCTGTGGGGCATTTCTATCCAGGACCCATGAGCACTAACGTCAAGTTCAAAGATACTGACCTTTAGACCCCCAGGGAACTAATATCAACACTACTGCTGACCTTTAGACCCCCAGGGAACTAATATCAACACTACTGCTGACCTAATGACCCCAGGGAACTAATATCAACACTACTGCTGACCTAATGACCCCAGGGAACTAATATCAACACTACTGCTGACCTAATGACCCCAGGGAACTAATATCAACACTACTGCTGACCTTTAGGCCCCCAGGGAACTAATATCAACACTACTGCTGACCTTTAGACCCCAGGGAACTAATATCAACACTACTGCTGACCTTTAGACCCCAGGGAACTAATATCAACACTACTGCTGACCTAATGACCCCAGGGAACTAATATCAACACTACTGCTGACCCTAATGACCCCAGGGAACTAATATCAACACTACTGCTGACCTAATGACCCCAGGGAACTAATATCAACACTACTGCTGACCTTTAGACCCCAGGGAACTAATATCAACACTACTGCTGACCTTTAGACCCCAGGGAACTAATATCAACACTACTGCTGACCTAATGACCCCAGGGAACTAATATCAACACTACTGCTGACCTAATGACCCCCAGGGAACTAATATCAACACTACTGCTGACCTAATGACCCCAGGGAACTAATATCAACACTACTGCTGACCTTTAGACCCCCAGGGAACTAATATCAACACTACTGCTGACCTAATTACCCCAGGGAACTAATATCAACACTACTGCTGACCTAACGACCCCAGGGAACTAATATCAACACTACTGCTGACCTAATGACCCCAGGGAACTAATATCAACACTACTGCTGACCTTTAGACCCCAGGGAACTAATATCAACACTACTGCTGACCTAATGACCCCAGGGAACTAATATCAACACTACTGCTGACCTTTAGACCCCAGGGAACTAATATCAACACTACTGCTGACCTTTAGACCCCAGGGAACTAATATCAACACTACTGCTGACCTTTAGACACCAGGGAACTAATATCAACACTACTGCTGACCTTTAGACCCCAGGGAACTAATATCAACACTACTGCTGACCTTTAGACCCCAGGGAACTAATATCAACACTACTGCTGACCTTATTTATTTATATTTATTTATTTATTTATTATTTATTTGTATTTAGTTTTCGATAAAGTATTTTATCTTCTGTAACTTTTTAGAAATATTGCCTTAAATTCAGCTCATAGTGTCTCCTGTTACTGTCCTCTCTTCCACTGACATACTGTTATGTTCAGCTCATAGTGTCTCCTGTTACTGTCCTCTCTTCCACTGACATACTGTTATGTTCAGCTCATAGTGTCTCCTGCTACTGTCCTCTCTTCCACTGACATACTGTTATGTTCAGCTCATAGTGTCTCCTGTTACTGTCCTCTCTTCCACTGACATACTGTTATGTTCAGCTCATAGTGTCTCCTGTTACTGTCCTCTCTTCCACTGACATACTGTTATGTTCAGCTCATAGTGTCTCCTGTTACTGTCCTCTCTTCCACTGACATACTGTTATGTTCAGCTCATAGTGTCTCCTGTTACTGTCCTCTCTTCCACTGACTGTTATGTTCAGCTCATAATGTCTCCTGTTACTGTCCTCTCTTCCACTGACATACTGTTATGTTCAGCTCATAGTGTCTCCTGCTACTGTCCTCTCTTCTACTGACATACTGTTATGTTCAGCTCATAGTGTCTCCTGCTACTGTCCTCTCTTCCACTGGCTGTTATGTTCAGCTCATAGTGTCTCCTGTTACTGTCCTCTCTTCCACTGGCTGTTATGTTCAGCTCATAGTGTCTCCTGCTACTGTCCTCTCTTCTACTGACTGTTATGTTCAGCTCATAGTGTCCCCTGTTACTGTCCTCTCTTCCACTGACATACTGTTATGTTCAGCTCATAGTGTCTCCTGTTACTGTCCTCTCTTCCACTGACATACTGTTATGTTCAGCTCATAGTGTCTCCTGTTACTGTCCTCTCTTCCACTGACATACTGTTATGTTCAGCTCATAGTGTCTCCTGTTACTGTCCTCTCTTCCACTGACATACTGTTATGTTCAGCTCATAGTGTCTCCTGTTACTGTCCTCTCTTCCACTGACATACTGTTATGTTCAGCTCATAGTGTCTCCTGTTACTGTCCTCTCTTCCACTGGCTGTTATGTTCAGCTCATAGTGTCTCCTGTTACTGTCCTCTCTTCCACTGACATACTGTTATGTTCAGCTCATAGTGTCTCCTGTTACTGTCCTCTCTTCCACTGGCTGTTATGTTCAGCTCATAGTGTCTCCTGTTACTGTCCTCTCTTCCACTGACATACTGTTATGTTCAGCTCATAGTGTCTCCTGTTACTGTCCTCTCTTCCACTGACTGTTATGTTCAGCTCATAGTGTCTCCTGTTACTGTCCTCCTTTCCACTGACATACTGTTATGTTCAGCTCATAGTGTCTCCTGTTACTGTCCTCTCTTCCACTGACATACTGTTATGTTCAGCTCATAGTGTCTCCTGTTACTGTCCTCTCTTCCACTGTCATACTGTTATGTTCAGCTCATAGTGTCTCCTGTTACTGTCCTCTCTTCCACTGACATACTGTTATGTTCAGCTCATAGTGTCTCCTGTTACTGTCCTCTCTTCCACTGACATACTGTTATGTTCAGCTCATAGTGTCTCCTGTTACTGTCCTCTCTTCCACTGACATACTGTTATGTTCAGCTCATAGTGTCTCCTGTTACTGTCCTCTCTTCCACTGGCATACTGTTATGTTCAGCTCATAGTGTCTCCTGTTACTGTCCTCTCTTCCACTGACATACTGTTATGTTCAGCTCATAGTGTCTCCTGTTACTGTCCTCTCTTCCACTGACATACTGTTATGTTCAGCTCATAGTGTCTCCTGTTACTGTCCTCTCTTCCACTGACTGTTATGTTCAGCTCATAGTGTCTCCTGTTACTGTCCTCTCTTCCACTGACTGTTATGTTCAGCTCATAGTGTCTCCTGTTACTGTCCTCTCTTCCACTGACATACTGTTATGTTCAGCTCATAGTGTCTCCTGTTACTGTCCTCTCTTCCACTGACATACTGTTATGTTCAGCTCATAGTGTCTCCTGTTACTGTCCTCTCTTCCACTGGCTGTTATGTTCAGCTCATAGTGTCTCCTGTTACTGTCCTCTCTTCCACTGACATACTGTTATGTTCAGCTCATAGTGTCTCCTGTTACTGTCCTCTCTTCTACTGTCATACTGTTATGTTCAGCTCATAGTGTCACCTGTTACTGTCCTCTCTTCCACTGACATACTGTTATGTTCAGCTCATAGTGTCTCCTGTTACTGTCCTCTCTTCCACTGACATACTG
>NW_025547539.1:25000-76822 GCF_905237065.1 Salmo salar
GTCAGTGATATGACTGTGTTTCTCTCCTGTAGTTGGTCCTGTAGTTGGTCCTGTAGTTGGCCCTGTAGTTGGTATGACTGTGTGTTTCTCTCCTGTAGTTGGCCCTGTAGTTGGCCCTGTAGTTGGCCCTGTAGTTGGCCCTGTAGTTGGTATGACTGTGTGTTTCTCTCCTGTAGTTGGCCCTGTATGTCCTGACCTTCCTGGAGCCCAGGGATCTGATGCAGGCTGCTCAGACCTGTTCCTATTGGAGGATACTGGCTGAGGACAACATGCTGTGGAGGGAGAAGGGTAGAGAGGAGGGTAGGTACCACACACACACACACACACACACACACACATACATACATACATACATACATGCATGCATACATACATACATACATACATACATACATACATACATACATACATACATAACACACACACACACACACACACACACACACACACACACACACACACACACACACACACACACACACACACACACACACACACACACACACACACACACACACACACACACACACACATACATACATACATAGAGGGTACATACCACACACACAGAGAGGAGGGTACAACTCACGCATGTCACATGTGCAACCAGAGGGGAAAAACGATTCTAGACCACCTTTTCTCCAGACACAGAGATTTTTTTTTTACATTTTACATTTTAGTCATTTAGCAGACGCTCTTATCCAGAGCGACTTACATTAGTGAATGCATACATTTCATACAATTTCATACATTTATTTTTTTTCTGTGCCGGCCCCCGTGGGAATCGAACCCACAACCCTGGCGTTGCAAACACCATGCTCTACCAACTGAGCTACTGAGCTCTCCCTCGCCCTCCATTTGGCAAATCTGACCATAATTCTATTCTCCTGATTACAAGCAACAACTAAAGCAGGAAGTACCAGTGACTCGCTCAATACGGAAGTGGTCAGATGATGCGGATGCTACACTACAAGACTGTTTCGCTAGCACAGACTGGAATATGTTCCGGGATTCATCCAATGGCATTGAGGAGTACACCACCTCAGTCACCGGCTTCATCAATAAGTGCATCGATGACGTCGTCCCCATCGTGACTGTACGTACATATCCCAACCAGAAGCCATGGATTACAGGCATCATTGAGCTAAAGTGTAGAGCTGCCTCTTTCAAGGAGCGGGACACTAATCCGGACACTTATAAGAAATCCCGCTATGCCCTCAGATGAACCATCAAACAGGCAAAGCATCAATAATTAATTAAGAAGATTAAGATTGAATCGTACTACACCGGCTCTGACAGGGCTTGAAAACTATTACAGACTACAAAGGGAAACCCAGACACGATCTATCCAGTGACGCACACGCCTAACAGACGAGTTAAATGCCTTTTATGCTCTCTTCGAGGCAAGCAACACTGAAGCATGCATGAGAGCACCAGCTGTTCTGGATGACTGTGTGACAATGCTCTCGGTAGCTGATGTGAACAAAACCTTTAATAAGCCGCTGGGCCAGACGGATTACCAGGACGTGTAGTCAGACCGTGCGCGCGGACTAACTGGCAAGTGTCTTCACTGACATGGTCAACCTCTCCCTGACTGAGTCTGTAATACCTACATGTTTCAAGCAGACCATCATAGTCCTTGTGCCCAATAACATCAAGGCAACCTGCCTAAATGACTACCGACCCGTAGCACTCGCGTCTGTAGCCATGAAGTGCTTTGAAAGGCTGGTCATGGCTCACATCAACAGCATCATCCCGGAAACCCTAAACCCACTCCAATTTGTATACCGCCCCAACAGATCCACAGATGATGCAATCTCTATTGTGCTCCACACTGCCCTTTCCCACCTGGACAAAAGGAACACCTATGTGAGAATGCTGTTCATTGACTACAGCTCAGCGTTCAACACCATAGTACCCACAAAGCTCATCAATAAGCTAAGGATCCTGGGACTAAACACCTCCCTCTGCAACTGGATCCTGGACTTCCTGACGGGCCGCCCCCAGGTGGTAAGGGTAGGTAACAACACATCCGCCACGCTGATCCTCAACACGGGGGCGCCTCAGGGATGCGTGCTCAGTCCCCTCCTGTGTACTCCCTGTTCACCCATGACTACATGGCCAGGCACGACTCCAACACCATCATTAAGTTTGCTGACGACACAACAGTGGTAGGCCTGATCACCGACAACGATGAGACAGCCTATAGGGAGGAGGTCAGAGACCTGGTCGTGTGGTGCCAGGACAACAACCTCTCCCTCAATGTGAGCAAGACAAAGGAGCTGATCGTGGACTACAGGAAAAGGAGGGACTGAGCACGCCCCCATTCTCATCGACGGGGCTGTAGTGGAGCAGGTTGAGAGCTTCAAGTTCCTTGGTGTCCACTTCACCAACGATCTATCTATCTATAGAATGCCTTTGTGTGTTTTGGACCAGTCATGAAGAGGCACAAAAAAAACTTTTCCCCCTAAGGAGACTGAATAGATTTGGCGTCCCCAGATCCTCAAAAAGTTCTACAGCTGCACCATCGGGAGCATCCTTACCGGTTGCATCACCGCCTGGTGTGGCAACTGCTCGGCATCTGACCGTAAGGCGCTTACAGAGGGTAGTGCGTACGGCCCAGACCTAATATAATTGGCGGTGTCAGAAGAAAGCCCATAAAATTGTCAGACTCCAGTCACCCAAGTCATAGACTGTTTTCTCTGCTACCACACGGCACGCGGTACCAGAGCACCAAGTCTAGGACCAAAAGGCTCCTTATCAGCTTCTATCCCCAAGCCATAAGACTGATGAACAATTAATCAAATGGCTACCCATTCGCTGTTTATTATCTTTGCATAGTCACTTCACCCCCACCTATATGTACATATTACCTCTAACCTGTACCCCTGCACATTGACTCTGTACTGGTACCCCCTGTATATAGCCTCCACATTGACTCTGTACCGTAACACCCTGTATATAGCCTCCACATTGACTCTGTACCGTAATACCCTGTATATAGCCTCCACATTGACTCTGTACCAGTACCCCCTGTATATAGCCTTCACATTGACTCGGTACCGGTACCCCCTGTATATAGCCTCCACATTGACTCTGTACTGGTACCCCCCTGTATATAGCCTCCACATTGACTCTGTACCGGTACCCCCTGTATATAGCCTCCACATTGACTCTTTACCGTAATACCCTGTATATAGCCTCCACATTGACTCTGTACCGTAATACCCTGTATATAGCCTCCACATTGACTCGGTACCGGTACCCCCTGTATATAGCCTTCACATTGACTCGGTACCGGTACCCCTGTATATAGCCTCCACATTGACTCGGTACCGGTACCCCCTGTATATAGCCTCCACATTGACTCGGTACCGGTACACCCTGTATTTAGCCTCCACATTGACTCTGTACCGTAACACCCTGTATATAGCCTCCACATTGACTCTGTACCGTAATACCCTGTATATAGCCTCCACATTGACTCTGTACCGTAATACCCTGTATATATCCTCCACATTGACTCTGTACCGTAATACCCTGTATATAGCCTCCACATTGACTCTGTACCGGTACCACCCTGTATATAGCCTCCACATTGACTCTGTACCGGTACCCCCTGTATATAGCCTCCACATTGACTCTGTACCGTAATACCCTGTATATAGCCTCCACATTGACTCTGTACCGTAATACCCTGTATATAGCCTCGTTATTGTTATTTTTATTGTTACTTTGTATTATTTTTTACTTTGATTTATTTGCTAAATATTTTCTTAACTCTTCTTGAACTGCATTGTTGGTTAAGGACTTGTAAGTAAGCATTTCACAGTAAGGTCTACACTTGTTGTATTTGGCGCATGTGACAAATAAAGTTTGATTTGATTTAACCATGTGTATGTGACCAATAAAATGTAATTTTGATTTGATGTAATCTTTACTAACAGGTCACATAGTTAGCTAGCTAAGCAGATAGCTAACTTGCTTATTGCATGCATTTCCGGGCACGTCGACACGAGCATTATTATCAGTGAATTGTACGATCATTTTGTTTTGTTGAGTGAGAGGTTATTTTCCTGGCACCACTCTGCCAGGGCCCTCACCACCCTCCCCTGTTGGCTGTCTCATTGTTGGTAATCAGGCCTATCACTCTTGTGTCGTCGGCCAACTTGATGATTGAGTTGGAGACTTGCGTGGTCGTGTGTGAACAGGGAGTTCAGGAGGGGGAGGAGCACGCACCCTTGTGGGGTCCCAGTGTTGAGGATCAGCGTGGAGGAGGTGTCGTTGCCTACCTTCACCACTTGGGGTCGGCCTGCAATGTGGTTGGCTTTTCCTTTATAATTCATGATTTTTCTGGATTCCTCGCCACTTACGTCTCGTTTCTGAACCTTTTGAATTGTGACTCTACTTTGTAATGTCGTTTCTCTCCTTGATTGCCTTTACGAAGGTCATAGCTGGTCTGTTTGTACACGTCCGTGTTCCCAGTCACCTTGCCTTGGTAAAATGTGGTGGTTCGCGCTTTTCAGCTTGGCGCGTAAGCTGTCATCTGTACACGGTTTTTGCTTTGGATAAATTGTACTTCGTCACAGTGGGAACAACATCTTCTATGAACCAAGTCATCAAGTCAGTGTATATGTCGATACTATTCTGAGGCGACCCGAACATTTTGCAGTCTGCGTGATCAAAATAATCTTGAAGCATAGATTCCGGTTGGTCAGACCAATGTTGAACAGTCCTTACCAAGGGAACTTCCTGTTTAAGTTTCTGCCTATAGTTCGAGAGGAGCGGAATGGAGGCATAATCTGATTTTGTCGAAGGTAGGGCGGCAGAGGGCCATGTTGCCATCCCATAAGGGATAGTAGCAATCATCGAGGGTCCGTGTAGCACAGGAGGTGTGTTGATAGAATCTCGGTAGCATTTTCCTCAGATTTCTTTTATTAAAGTCTCCACATGCAATAAATATATAATTTCTCTGGAAGGAGATCCTCGCCCTGAGCTCGTCAACTTTATTGTCCAGGGACTGACCGTTAGAGTAATATACTCGGAATCGGTGGATGGTATGCACTCCGCTGAAGTCTGGTTAGGACCCCAGTCCTCTACGTCCGGCGTTGGCGTTTTGGTGCAAACCCCCCCCGGGATGAATAGAGCTGCATCGGGAAGGTCAAACAACGGATCCACGTCAGGGAAGTCGAATTTCTGCTCAGATTTCTGTTGAATGACTGCCGATCTAATTAATATCCCCCCAAAAAAAAAAAATTCCGGCAGTAAGTAATAATTTTTATTTTTTTAGGTTCTGAGCAAATCATTTAAGAAATAACAAACAAAAAAGACAAAATACTGCGAGAAATTTGGCAGGGCGATTTGTGTTTGTTGGCACCATCTAGAAAGATCTAGCAAGATGGCACACACACACACACACACACACACACACACACACACCTCTGACTGACCACTCATCCACTCTGCAGGGCATCAGCTCTCATTGTGTCTGTCTGTGAGTAGCACTGGGCTCTCTGCCTGTCAGATGGATTTATCGCTAACATTACACCCATACCAGTACATTAGCAGCTAGCGATAGCTTTAGCATTACATTACTCCCATACCAATGAGCTTAGTGGCTAGCGATAGCTTTAGCATTACATTACTCCCATACCCAATGCGTTAGCAGCTAGCAATAGCTTTTAGCATTACATTAAACCCATACCATTGAGCTAGCGATAGCAAAGATGCTTGATGTCTCTCTCTGTCTCTCTCTCTGTCTCTTGGTAATGTTATTTATTTAACTATATTTCTCTGTAGGTATCGAGGAGCCCCTGGTTTTCAACAATAATGTTATTGCTACCACCCCCATATCTGTGTGTTAATGTTTCTATGAAGCATAGAAATAGATCACATAGAACAGACGTAGAATTGCTTTCAATGAGAGTGACAGATTCTACCTCATGACAGATCTATTACACACATTTTATATGTGAATTTGGTCAGGTCACATCAAAAAGTGACATATATATATATAATGTTATTTAACCCCTGTGTTTTATGTCATTAATACTGTTACTTAACCCTGTTTTATGTCAGTAATACTGTTATTTAACCCTGTTTTATGTCAGTAATAATGTTGTTTAACCAGGTATTGAAGAGCCCCTGGTTGTGAAGAGAAGAAAGACTCTTAAACCTGGTTTCCTCCACTCACCCTGGAAGAGTGCCTACGTACAACAGCACCATATAGAGAGCAACTGGAGGACTGGAGATATCACCTCGCCTAAGGTATTATATAGGGAGGACTGGAGATATCACCTCGCCTAAGGTATTATATAGAGAGGAATGGAGATATCACCTCACCTAAGGTATTATATAGAGAGGAATGGAGATATCACCTCGCCTAAGGTATTATATAACACATAGAGAGGACTGGAGATATCACCTCACCTAAGGTATTATATAGAGAGGACTGGAGATATCACCTCACCTAAGGTATTATATAGAGAGGACTGGAGATATCACCTCGCCTAAGGTATTATATAGAGAGGACTGGAGATATCACCTCGCCTAAGGTATTATATAGAGAGGACTGGAGATATCACCTCGCCTAAGGTATTATATAGAGAGGACTGGAGATATCACCTCACCTAAGGTATTATATAGAGAGGACTGGAGATATCACCTCGCCTAAGGTATTATATAGAGAGGACTGGAGATATCACCTCGCCTAAGGTATTATATAGAGAGGACTGGAGATATCACCTCGCCTAAGGTATTATATAGAGAGGACTGGAGATATCACCTCGCCTAAGGTATTATATAGAGAGGACTGGAGATATCACCTCGCCTAAGGTATTATATAGAGAGGACTGGAGATATCACCTCGCCTAAGGTATTATATAGGGAGGACTGGAGATATCACCTCGCCTAAGGTATTATATAGAGAGGAATGGAGATATCACCTCACCTAAGGTATTATATAACACATAGAGAGGACTGGAGATATCACCTCACCTAAGTTATTATATAACACATAGAGAGGACTGGAGATATCACCTCACCTAAGGTATTATATAGAGAGGACTGGAGATATCACCTCGCCTAAGGTATTATATAGAGAGGACTGGAGATATCACCTCGCCTAAGGTATTATATAGAGAGGACTGGAGATATCACCTCGCCTAAGGTATTATATAGCGAGGACTGGAGATATCACCTCACCTAAGGTATTATATAGAGAGGACTGGAGATATCACCTCGCCTAAGGTATTATATAGAGAGGACTGGAGATATCACCTCACCTAAGGTATTATATAACACATAGAGAGGACTGGAGATATCACCTCGCCTAAGGTATTATATAGAGAGGACTGGAGATATCACCTCACCTAAGGTATTATATAGAGAGGACTGGAGATATCACCTCGCCTAAGGTATTATATAACACATAGAGAGGACTGGAGATATCACCTCACCTAAGGTATTATATAGAGAGGACTGGAGATATCACCTCACCTAAGGTATTATATAGAGAGGACTGGAGATATCACCTCGCCTAAGGTATTATATAGAGAGGACTGGAGATATCACCTCGCCTAAGGTATTATATAGAGAGGACTGGCGATATCACCTCGCCTAAGGTATTATATAGAGAGGACTGGAGATATCACCTCACCTAAGGTATTATATAGGGAGGACTGGAGATATCACCTCGCCTAAGGTATTATATAGAGAGGACTGGAGATATCACCTCGCCTAAGGTATTATATAGAGAGGACTGGAGATATCACCTCACCTAAGGTATTATATAGAGAGGACTGGAGATATCACCTCACCTAAGGTATTATATAGAGAGGACTGGAGATATCACCTCGCCTAAGGTATTATATAGAGAGGACTGGAGATATCACCTCGCCTAAGGTATTATATAGAGAGGACTGGAGATATCACCTCGCCTAAGGTATTATATAGAGAGGACTGGAGATATCACCTCACCTAAGGTATTATATAGGGAGGACTGGAGATATCACCTCGCCTAAGGTATTATATAACATAGAGGACTGGAGATATCACCTCACCTAAGGTATTATATAGAGAGGACTGGAGATATCACCTCACCTAAGGTATTATATAGGGAGGACTGGAGATATCACTTCACCTAAGGTATTATATAACACATAGAGAGGACTGGAGATATCACCTCACCTAAGGTATTATATAACACATAGAGAGGACTGGAGATATCACCTCACCTAAGGTATTATATAGAGAGGACTGGAGATATCATCTCGCCTAAGGTATTATATAGAGAGGACTGGAGATATCACCTCACCTAAGGTATTATATAGCGAGGACTGGAGATATCACCTCACCTAAGGTATTATATAGAGAGGACTGGAGATATCACCTCGCCTAAGGTATTATATAACACATAGAGAGGACTGGAGATATCACCTCGCCTAAGGTATTATATAACACATAGAGAGGACTGGAGATATCGCCTCGCCTAAGGTATTATATAGAGAGGACTGGAGATATCACCTCACCTAAGGTATTATATAGGGAGGACTGGAGATATCACCTCACCTAAGGTATTATATAACATATAGAGGACTGGAAATATCACCTCACCTAAGGTATTATATAGAGAGGACTGGAGATATCACCTCACCTAAGGTATTACATAGAGAGGACTGGAGATATCACCTCACCTAAGGTATTATATAACACATAGAGAGGACTGGAGATATCACCTCACCTAAGGTATTATATAACATATAGGACTGGAAATATCACCTCACCTAAGGTATTATATAACATAGAGGACTGGAGATATCACCTCACCTAAGGTATTATATAACATAGAGGACTGGAGATATCACTTCGCCTAAGGTATTATATAGAGAGGACTGGAGATATCACCTCACCTAAGGTATTATATAGAGAGGACTGGAGATATCACCTCACCTAAGGTATTATATAGCGAGGACTGGAGATATCACCTCACCTAAGGTATTATATAGAGAGGACTGGAGATATCACCTCGCCTAAGGTATTATATAACACATAGAGAGGACTGGAGATATCACCTCGCCTAAGGTATTATATAACACATAGAGAGGACTGGAGATATCGCCTCGCCTAAGGTATTATATAGAGAGGACTGGAGATATCACCTCACCTAAGGTATTATATAGGGAGGACTGGAGATATCACCTCACCTAAGGTATTATATAACATATAGAGGACTGGAAATATCACCTCACCTAAGGTATTATATAGAGAGGACTGGAGATATCACCTCACCTAAGGTATTACATAGAGAGGACTGGAGATATCACCTCACCTAAGGTATTATATAACATAGAGGACTGGAGATATCACCTCACCTAAGGTATTATATAACATATAGGACTGGAAATATCACCTCACCTAAGGTATTATATAACATAGAGGACTGGAGATATCACCTCACCTAAGGTATTATATAACATAGAGGACTGGAGATATCACTTCGCCTAAGGTATTATATAGAGAGGACTGGAGATATCACCTCACCTAAGGTATTATATAGAGAGGACTGGAGATATCACCTCGCCTAAGGTATTATATAGAGAGGACTGGAGATATCACCTCACCTAAGGTATTATATAGGGAGGACTGGAGATATCACCTCGCCTAAGGTATTATATAGAGAGGACTGGAGATATCACCTCACCTAAGGTATTATATAGAGAGGACTGGAGATATCACCTCACCTAAGGTATTATATAGAGAGGACTGGAGATATCACCTCACCTAAGGTATTATATAGAGAGGACTGGAGATATCACCTCACCTAAGGTATTATGTAGAGAGGACTGGAGATATCACCTCACCTAAGGTATTATATAGGGAGGACTGGAGATATCACCTCAACTAAGGTATTATATAACACATAGAGAGGACTGGAGATATCACCTCGCCTAAGGTATTATATAGAGAGGACTGGAGATATCACCTCGCCTAAGGTATTATATAGAGAGGACTGGAGATATCACCTCGCCTAAGGTATTATATAGAGAGGACTGGAGATATCACCTCGCCTAAGGTATTATATAGAGAGGACTGGAGATATCACCTCGCCTAAGGTATTATATAACACATAGAGAGGACTGGAGATATCACTTCGCCTAAGGTATTATATAGAGAGGACTGGAGATATCACCTCGCCTAAGGTATTATATAACACATAGAGAGGACTGGAGATATCACCTCACCTAAGGTATTATATAACACATAGAGAGGACTGGAGATATCACCTCACCTAAGGTATTATATAGAGAGGACTGGAGATATCACCTCGCCTAAGGTATTATATAGAGAGGACTGGAGATATCACCTCACCTAAGGTATTATATAACATATAGAGAGGACTGGAGATATCACCTCACCTAAGGTATTATATAACACATAGAGAGGACTGGAGATATCACCTCACCTAAGGTATTATATAGAGAGGACTGGAGATATCACCTCGCCTAAGGTATTATATAGAGAGGACTGGAGATATCACCTCACCTAAGGTATTATATAACATATAGAGGACTGGAAATATCACCTCACCTAAGGTATTATATAGAGAGGACTGGAGATATCACCTCACCTAAGGTATTATATAACATAGAGGACTGGAGATATCACCTCACCTAAGGTATTATATAACATAGAGGACTGGAAATATCACCTCACCTAAGGTATTATATAACATAGAGGACTGGAGATATCACCTCACCTAAGGTATTATATAACATAGAGGACTGGAGATATCACCTCACCTAAGGTATTATATAACATAGAGGACTGGAAATATCACCTCACCTAAGGTATTATATAACATAGAGGACTGGAGATATCACCTCACCTAAGGTATTATATAACATAGAGGACTGGAGATATCACCTCACCTAAGGTATTATATAACATATAGAGGACTGGAAATATCACCTCACCTAAGGTATTATATAGCGAGGACTGGAGATATCACCTCACCTAAGGTATTATATAGAGAGGACTGGAGATATCACCTCACCTAAGGTATTATATAACACATAGAGAGGACTGGAGATATCACCTCACCTAAGGTATTATATAGGGAGGACTGGAGATATCACCTCACCTAAGGTATTATATAACATATAGAGGACTGGAAATATCACCTCACCTAAGGTATTATATAGCGAGGACTGGCGATATCACCTCACCTAAGGTATTATATAGAGAGGACTGGAGATATCACCTCACCTAAGGTATTATATAACACATAGAGAGGACTGGAGATATCACCTCACCTAAGGTATTATATAGAGAGGACTGGAGATATCACCTCGCCTAAGGTATTATATAGAGAGGACTGGAGATATCACCTCACCTAAGGTATTATATAGCGAGGACTGGAGATATCACCTCGCCTAAGGTATTATATAACATAGAGGACTGGAGATATCACCTCACCTAAGGTATTATATAGAGAGGACTGGAGATATCACCTCACCTAAGGTATTATATAGGGAGGACTGGAGATGTCACCTCACCTAAGGTATTATATAACATATAGAGGACTGGAAATATCACCTCACCTAAGGTATTATATAGCGAGGACTGGAGATATCACCTCACCTAAGGTATTATATAGAGAGGACTGGAGATATCACCTCACCTAAGGTATTATATAACACATAGAGAGGACTGGAGATATCACCTCACCTAAGGTATTATATAGGGAGGACTGGAGATATCACCTCACCTAAGGTATTATATAACATATAGAGGACTGGAAATATCACCTCACCTAAGGTATTATATAGCGAGGACTGGCGATATCACCTCACCTAAGGTATTATATAGAGAGGACTGGAGATATCACCTCACCTAAGGTATTATATAACACATAGAGAGGACTGGAGATATCACCTCACCTAAGGTATTATATAGAGAGGACTGGAGATATCACCTCACCTAAGGTATTATATAGGGAGGACTGGAGATATCACCTCACCTAAGGTATTATATAACATATAGAGGACTGGAAATATCACCTCACCTAAGGTATTATATAGAGAGGACTGGAGATATCACCTCACCTAAGGTATTATATAACATATAGAGGACTGGAAATATCACCTCACCTAAGGTATTATATAGAGAGGACTGGAGATATCACCTCACCTAAGGTATTATATAGAGAGGACTGGAGATATCACCTCACGTAAGGTATTATATAGGGAGGACTGGAGATATCACCTGACCTAAGGTATTATATAGAGAGGACTGGAGATATCACCTCACCTAAGGTATTATATAGAGAGGACTGGAGCGATCACCTCGCCTAAGGTATTATATAACACATAGAGAGGACTGGAGATATCACCTCACCTAAGGTATTATATAGAGAGGACTGGAGATATCACCTCACCTAAGGTATTATATAGAGAGGACTGGAGATATCACCTCACGTAAGGTATTATATAGGGAGGACTGGAGATATCACCTCACCTAAGGTATTATATAGAGAGGACTGGAGATATCACCTCACCTAAGGTATTATATAGGGAGGACTGGAGATATCACCTCACCTAAGGTATTATATAACATATAGAGGACTGGAAATATCACCTCACCTAAGGTATTATATAGAGAGGACTGGAGATATCACCTCACCTAAGGTATTATATAGAGAGGACTGGAGATATCACCTCACGTAAGGTATTATATAGGGAGGACTGGAGATATCACCTCACCTAAGGTATTATATAGAGAGGACTGGAGATATCACCTCACCTAAGGTATTATATAGCGAGGACTGGAGATATCACCTCACGTAAGGTATTATATAGGGAGGACTGGAGATATCACCTCACCTAAGGTATTATATAGAGAGGACTGGAGCGATCACCTCGCCTAAGGTATTATATAACACATAGAGAGGACTGGAGATATCACCTCACCTAAGGTATTATATAGAGAGGACTGGAGATATCACCTCACCTAAGGTATTATATAGGGAGGACTGGAGATATCACCTCACCTAAGGTATTATATAACATATAGAGGACTGGAAATATCACCTCACCTAAGGTATTATATAGAGAGGACTGGAGATATCACCTCACCTAAGGTATTATATAGCGAGGACTGGAGATATCACCTCACGTAAGGTATTATATAGGGAGGACTGGAGATATCACCTCACCTAAGGTATTATATAACACATAGAGAGGACTGGAGATATCACCTCACCTAAGGTATTATATAGAGAGGACTGGAGATATCACCTCACGTAAGGTATTATATAGGGAGGACTGGAGATATCACCTCACCTAAGGTATTATATAGAGAGGACTGGAGATATCACCTCACCTAAGGTATTATATAGAGAGGACTGGAGCGATCACCTCGCCTAAGGTATTATATAACACATAGAGAGGACTGGAGATATCACCTCACCTAAGGTATTATATAGAGAGGACTGGAGATATCACCTCACCTAAGGTATTATATAGGGAGGACTGGAGATATCACCTCACCTAAGGTATTATATAACACATAGAGAGGACTGGAGATATCACCTCACCTAAGGTATTATATAACACATAGAGAGGACTGGAGATATCACCTCACCTAAGGTATTATATAGAGAGGACTGGAGATATCACCTCGCCTAAGGTATTATATAACACATAGAGAGGACTGGAGATATCACCTCACCTAAGGTATTATATAACATAGAGGACTGGAAATATCACCTCACCTAAGGTATTATATAGCGAGGACTGGAGATATCACCTCACCTAAGGTATTATATAGAGAGGACTGGAGATATCACCTCACCTAAGGTATTATATAACACATAGAGAGGACTGGAGATATCACCTCACCTAAGGTATTATATAGGGAGGACTGGAGATATCACCTCACCTAAGGTATTATATAATATAGAGAGGACTGGAGATACCACCTCACCTAAGGTATTATATAGAGAGGACTGGAGCGATCACCTCGCCTAAGGTATTATATAACACATAGAGAGGACTGGAGATATCACCTCACCTAAGGTATTATATAGAGAGGACTGGAGATATCACCTCACCTAAGGTATTATATAGGGAGGACTGGAGATATCACCTCACCTAAGGTATTATATAACACATAGAGAGGACCGGAGATATCACCTCACCTAAGGTATTATATAACACATAGAGAGGACTGGAGATATCACCTCACCTAAGGTATTATATAGAGAGGACTGGAGATATCACCTCGCCTAAGGTATTATATAGAGAGGACTGGAGATATCACCTCACCTAAGGTATTATATAACACATAGAGAGGACTGGAGATATCACCTCACCTAAGGTATTATATAGGGAGGACTGGAGATATCACCTCACCTAAGGTATTATATAACATATAGAGGACTGGAAATATCACCTCACCTAAGGTATTATATAGAGAGGACTGGAGATATCACCTCACCTAAGGTATTATATAGAGAGGACTGGAGATATCACCTCACGTAAGGTATTATATAGGGAGGACTGGAGATATCACCTCACCTAAGGTATTATATAGAGAGGACTGGAGATATCACCTCACCTAAGGTATTATATAGAGAGGACTGGAGCGATCACCTCGCCTAAGGTATTATATAACACATAGAGAGGACTGGAGATATCACCTCACCTAAGGTATTATATAGAGAGGACTGGAGATATCACCTCACCTAAGGTATTATATAACACTTAGAGAGGACTGGAGATATCACCTCACCTAAGGTATTATATAGAGAGGACTGGAGATATCACCTCGCCTAAGGTATTATATAACACATAGAGAGGACTGGAGATATCACCTCACCTAAGGTATTATATAACATAGAGGACTGGAAATATCACCTCACCTAAGGTATTATATAACATAGAGGACTGGAGATATCACTTCGCCTAAGGTATTATATAGAGAGGACTGGAGATATCACCTCGCCTAAGGTATTATATAGAGAGGACTGGAGATATCACCTCACCTAAGGTATTATATAACACATAGAGGACTGGAGATATCACCTCACCTAAGGTATTATATAGAGAGGAATGGAGATATCACCTCACCTAAGGTATTATATAACACATAGAGAGGACTGGAGATATCACCTCACCTAAGGTATTATATAGCGAGGACTGGAGATATCACCTCACCTAAGGTATTATATAACACATAGAGAGGACTGGAGATATCACCTCACCTAAGGTATTATATAACATAGAGGACTGGAGATATCACCTCGCCTAAGGTATTATATAGAGAGGACTGGAGATATCACCTCGCCTAAGGTATTATATAGAGAGGACTGGAGATATCACCTCGCCTAAGGTATTATATAGAGAGGACTGGAGATATCACCTCGCCTAAGGTATTATATAGAGAGGACTGGAGATATCACCTCACCTAAGGTATTATATAGAGAGGACTGGAGATATCACCTCACCTAAGGTATTATATAGAGAGGACTGGAGATATCACCTCACCTAAGGTATTATATAGCGAGGACTGGAGATATCACCTCACCTAAGGTATTATATAGAGAGGACTGGAGATATCACCTCACCTAAGGTATTATATAGAGAGGACTGGAGATATCACCTCACCTAAGGTATTATATAACACATAGAGAGGACTGGAGATATCGCCTCGCCTAAGGTATTATATAGAGAGGACTGGAGATATCACCTCACCTAAGATATTATATAACATATAGAGGACTGGAAATATCACCTCACCTAAGGTATTATATAGAGAGGACTGGAGATATCACCTCACCTAAGGTATTATATAACATATAGAGGACTGGAAATATCACCTCACCTAAGGTATTACATAGAGAGGACTGGAGATATCACCTCACCTAAGGTATTATATAGAGAGGACTGGAGATATCACCTCACCTAAGGTATTATATAGAGAGGACTGGAGATATCACCTCACCTAAGGTATTATATAGAGAGGACTGGAGATATCACCTCACCTAAGGTATTATATAGAGAGGACTGGAGATATCACCTCACTTAAGGTATTATATAGAGAGGACTGGAGCGATCACCTCGCCTAAGGTATTATATAGAGAGGACTGGAGATATCACCTCACCTAAGGTATTATATAACACATAGAGAGGACTGGAGATATCACCTCACCTAAGGTATTATATAGGGAGGACTGGAGATATCACCTCACCTAAGGTATTATATAGGGAGGACTGGAGATATCACCTCACCTAAGGTATTATATAGAGAGGACTGGAGATATCACCTCACCTAAGGTATTATATATAAAGAGGACTGGAGATATCACCTCGCCTAAGGTATTATATAGAGAGGACTGGAGATATCACCTCGCCTAAGGTATTATATAGAGAGGACTGGAGATATCACCTCACCTAATGTATTATATAGAGAGGACTGGAGATATCACCTCACCTAAGGTATTATATAACACACAGAGAGGACGGGAGATATCACCTCACCTAAGGTATTATATAGAGAGGACTGGAGATATCACCTCACCTAAGGTATTATATAGAGAGGACTGGAGATATCACCTTACCTAAGGTATTATATAGAGAGGACTGGAGATATCACCTCACCTAAGGTATTATATAGAGAGGACTGGAGATATCACCTCGCCTAAGGTATTATATAGAGAGGACTGGAGATATCACCTCACCTAAGGTATTATATAGAGAGGACTGGAGATCTCTGGAATAAAGGTTTGTATAATCTCTCTGGATTAACCTCTTCATTCTACCTCTCTCTCTCTCAGGTGTTAAAAGGTCATGACGATCATGTGATCACGTGTCTACAGTTCTGCGGTGACCTCATCGTCAGTGGTTCTGACGACAACACTCTCAAAGTCTGGTCCGCCCTCACCGGCAAGGTAAGGCCACGTACCCACACGGATGTTTTCATGTAAAGGAAGGACAACATAGTTGATAGTGTGTAGAGCATCATATTCTACAGCTGCACCATCGAGAGCATCCTGACCTGGTTACATCACCGCCTGGTATGGCAACTGCTCGACATCCGACCTTAAGGCGCTTACAGAGGGTAGTGCGTACGGCCCAGTACATCACTGGGGCCAAGCTTCCTGCCATCCAGGACCTGTATACCAGGCGGTGTCAGAGGAAGGGCCCCAAAAATTGTCAGACTTCAGTCACACAAGTCATAGACTGTTCTCTCTGCTACCTCACGGAAAGCGGTACCGAGCACCAATTCTAGGTCCAAGAGGCTTCTAAACAGCTTCTACCCCCCAAGCCATCAGACTCCTGAACATTTAATAAAATGGCCACCTTGACTATTTACATTGAACCCCCCCCCCCTTCTATGCATAAACACTTTACCTACATGTACAAATTACCTCATCTAACCTGTAACCCCCCCCACATTGACTCGGTACCGGTACCCCCTGTATATAGCCTCCACATTGACTCTGTACCGGTACCCCCTGTATATAGCCTCCACATTGACTCTGTACCGGTACCCCCTGTATATAGCCTCCACATTGACTCTGTACCGGTACCCCCTGTATATAGCCTCCACATTGACTCTGTACCGGTAGCCCCTGTATATAGCCTCCACATTGACTCTGTACCGGTACCCCCTGTATATAGCCTCCACATTGACTCTGTACTGGTACCCCCTGTATATAGCCTCCACATTGACTCTGTACCGGTACCCCCTGTATATAGCCTCCACATTGACTCGGTACCGGTACCCCCTGTATATAGCCTCCACATTGACTCGGTACCGGTACCCCCTGTATATAGCCTCCACATTGACTCGGTACCGGTACCCCCTGTATATAGCCTCCACATTGACTCGGTACCGGTACCCCCTGTATATAGTCTCCACATTGACTCTGTACCGGTACCCCCTGTATATAGCCTCCACATTGACTCTGTACCGGTACCCCCTGTATATAGCCTCCACATTGACTCTGTACCGTAATACCCTGTATATAGCCTCCACATTGACTCGGTACCGGTACCCCCTGTATATAGCCTCCACATTGACTCGGTACCGGTACCCCCCTGTATATAGCCTCCACATTGACTCTGTACCGTAATACCCTGTATATAGCCTCCACATTGACTCGGTACCGGTACCCCCTGTATATAGCCTCCACATTGACTCTGTACCGTAACACCCTGTATATAGCCTCCACATTGACTCTGTACTGTAACACCCTGTATATAGCCTCCACATTGACTCTGTACCGGTACCCCCTGTATATAGCCTCCACATTGACTCTGTACCGGTACCCCCTGTATATAGCCTCCACATTGACTCGGTGCAGGTACCCCCTGTATATAGCCTCCACATTGACTCTGTACCGGTACCCCCTGTATATAGCCTCCACATTGACTCGGTACCGGTACCCCCTGTATATAGCCTCCACATTGACTCTGTACCGTAACACCCTGTATATAGCCTCCACATTGACTCTGTACCGGTACCCCCTGTATATAGCCTCCACATTGACTCGGTGCAGGTACCCCCTGTATATAGCCTCCACATTGACTCTGTACCGGTACCCCTGTATATAGCCTCCACATTGACTCGGTGCAGGTACCCCCCTGTATATAGCCTCCACATTGACTCTGTACCGGTACCCCCTGTATATAACCTCCACATTGACTCTGTACCGGTACCCCCTGTATATAGCCTCCACATTGACTCTGTACCGGTACCCCCTGTATATAGCCTCCACATTGACTCTGTACCGGTACCCCTGTATATAGCCTCCACATTGACTCTGTACCGGTACCCCCTGTATATAGCCTCCACATTGACTCTGTACCGTAATACCCTGTATATAGCCTCCACATTGACTCTGTACCGTAATACCCTGTATATAGCCTCCACATTGACTCTGTACCGTAATACCCTGTATATAACCTCCACATTGACTCTGTACCGGTACCCCCTGTATATAGCCTCCACATTGACTCGGTACCGGTACCCCCTGTATATAGCCTCTACATTGACTCTGTACCGGTACCCCCTGTATATAACCTCCACATTGACTCTGTACCGGTACCCCCTGTATATAACCTCCACATTGACTCTGTACCGGTACCCCCTGTATATAGCCTCCACATTGACTCTGTACCGGAACCCCCTGTATATAGCCTCCACATTGACTCTGTACCAGTACCCCCTGTATATAGCCTCCACATTGACTCTGTACCGGTACCTCCCTGTATATAGCCTCCACATTGACTCTGTACCGTAATACCCTGTATATAGCCTCCACATTGACTCTGTACCGGTACCCCCGTATATAGCCTCCACATTGACTCTGTACCGGTACCCCCTGTATATAGCCTCCACATTGACTCTGTACCGGTACCCCCTGTATATAGCCTCCACATTGACTCTGTACCGGTACCCCCTGTATAAAGCCTTGTTACTTTTGTAATGTAATTATATATATTTTTTTTAACTTTAGTTTATTTAGTAAGTATTTTCTTAACCAACAATGCAGTTCAAGAAATAGAGTTAAGGGGCTTGTAAGTATAACTTTTTACGCGACCTTTTTATTTAACAAGTCAGTTAAAAAAATAAATTATTATTCACAATGACAAACCCTCCCTTAACCTGGCCGACGCTGGGCATACGGACGCATTGCACTGTAAAGTTTACACCTGTTCTATTCGTCTCACGTGACAAATAACATTTCATTTTATTTGTAGTGTGCTGTAAGACCTCTTAACCCACTCTACAATATGCTGTAATACCTACTGTAATCTACAGATTAAACACAGTTTATATACTATAATACCTACTGTAATCTACAGATTAAACACAGTTTATATACTACCTACTGTAATCTACAGATTAAACACAGTTTATATACTATAATACCTGCTGTAATCTACAGATTAAACACAGTTTATATACTATAATACCTTCTATAATCTACAGATTAATCACACACAGTTTATATACTATAATACCTACTGTAATCTACAGATTAAACACAGTTTATATACTATAATGTACAGATTAAACACAGTTTATATACTATAATACCTGCTGTAATCTACAGATTAAACACAGTTTATATACTATAATACCTACTGTAATCTCAGATTAACACACACAGTTTATATACTATAATACCTACTGTAATCTACAGATTAAACACAGTTTATATACTATAATACCTGCTGTAATCTACAGATTAATCACACACAGTTTATAAACTATAATACCTTCTGTAATCTACAGATTAAACACAGTTTATATACTATAATACCTACTGTAATCTACAGATTAAACACAGTTTATAAACTATAATACCTGCTGTAATCTACAGATTAAACACACACAGTTTATATACTATAATACCTACTGTAATCTACAGATTGAACACAGTTTATATACTATAATGTACAGATTAAACACAGTTTATATACTATAATACCTGCTGTAATCTACAGATTAAACACAGTTTATATACTGTAATGTACAGATTAAACACAGTTTATATACTATAATACCTGCTGTAATCTACAGATTAAACACACACAGTTTATATACTATAATACCTGCTGTAATCTACAGATTAAACACACACAGTTTATATACTATAATACCTGCTGTAATCTACAGATTAAACACACACAGTTTATATACTATAATACCTGCTGTAATCTACAGATTAAACGCAGTTTATATACTATAATACCTTCTGTAATCTACAGATTAAACACAGTTTATATACTATAATACCTACTGTAATGTACAGATTAAACACAGTTTATATACTATAATACCTGCTGTAATCTACAGATTAAACACACACAGTTTATATACTATAATACCTGCTGTAATCTACAGATTAAACGCAGTTTATATACTATAATACCTGCTGTAATCTACAGATTAAACACAGTTTATATACTATAATACCTACTGTAATGTACAGATTAAACACAGTTTATATACTATAATACCTGCTTTAATCTACAGATTAAACACAGTTTATATACTATAATACCTGCTGTAATCTACAGATTAAACACAGTTTATATACTATAATACCTGCTGTAATCTACAGATTAAACACAGTTTATATACTATAATACCTGCTGTAATCTACAGATTAAACACAGTTTATATACTATAATACCTACTGTAATCTACAGATTAAACACAGTTTATATACTATAATGTACAGATTAAACACAGTTTATATACTATAATACCTGCTGTAATCTACAGATTAAACACAGTTTATATACTATAATGTACAGATTAAACACAGTTTATATACTATAATACCTGCTGTAATCTACAGATTAAACACAGTTTATATACTATAATGTACAGATTAAACACAGTTTATATACTATAATACCTGCTGTAATCTACAGATTAAACACAGTTTATATACTATAATCTACAGATTAAACACAGTTTATATACTATAATACCTGCTGTAATCTACAGATTAAACACAGTTTATATACTATAATGTACAGATTAAACACAGTTTATATACTATAATACCTGCTGTAATCTACAGATTAAACACAGTTTATATACTATAATGTACAGATTAAACACAGTTTATATACTATAATACCTGCTGTAATCTACAGATTAAACACAGTTTATATACTATAATGTACAGATTAAACACAGTTTATATACTATAATACCTGCTGTAATCTTCAGATTAAACACAGTTTATATACTATAATCTACAGATTAAACACAGTTTATATACTATAATACCTGCTGTAATCTACAGATTAAACACAGTTTATATACTATAATACCTACTGTAATCTACAGATTAAACACAGTTTATATACTATAATACCTGCTGTAATCTACAGATTAAACGCAGAGTTGTCTTTAAAACGCTCGCCATTGGCTACCGTTCACAGCCTCGTTTTCAGCCGGCTCCTTTTTCCACGAGAATAGCCCCGCCTTTCTGTGATGCGCGCGTCTACCACTTTGTGTTGCCGTTAGCATGATGCTAATGACAACCGTCTTCCACGTTTACGTGTTAGTCATTTAGCAGACGCTGTTATCCAGAGCGATTTTTTTTTTTTTTAACGTCAGCATTTAGGGCACATCATCACCAGATTCTAGTCCGGCTCGGGGATTCAAACCAGTGACCTTTTTCGGTTACTGCCTCAACGCTGTTAACCGCTAGGCTACCTGCCACCCCTTTCTGGTAGATAGAAAGGCTTTCTCAATAACCTTCTCTGTTAAATGTTAACTACAAAGTAGTCTTACCTGGTAGAATGATATAATTCATATTTTGAATCAATCCATTTGGGATTAATGTCGTTACGACGACAGCCTCTTGCTCTTGCGCGCGCTTCAATTTAAAGGGTAACTACACAAAAAAAAATATATTGTTATTTTATTTTTTTCCTGCTGTGGTTTTGTTGTGGACTTAGAACATCCAATTTGACCTACAGGTCAACAACAAGAACAAAAAATTGAACATTTTTAAAGCTGTAAAAACCAAACAGAGAATTTTAATTTGGTTAAAATTGCTTCACTCCTACCTTCCCCAGGTCTATTGCAGACAACTAACAAAATGCCTCGTCAACGTTTCCAGGTTCTATTGCCACGTCTACTTCCACCATGAAGGCTTGATTTCACACAGTCTCCTCTGAACAGTTGATGTTGAGATGTGTCTTGTTACTTGAACTCTGTGAATCATTTATTTGAGCTGCAATTTCTTGAGGCTGGTAACTCTAATGAACTTGTCCTCTGCAGCAGAGGTAACTCTGGGTCTTCCTTTCCTGTGGCGGTCCTCATGAGAGCCAGTTTCATCATAGCGCTTGATGGTTTTTTGCGACTGCACTTGAAGAGACTTTAAAAGTTATTGAAGTGTTCCGTATTGACTGAGCTTCATGTCTTAAAGTAATGATGGACTGTCGTTTCTCTTTGCTTATTGGAGCTGTTTTTGCCATAATATGGACCTGGTCTTTTACCAAATAGGGATATCTTCTGTATACCACCCCTACCTTGTCACAACACAACTGATTGGCTCAAACGCATTAAGAAGGAAAGAAATTCCACAAATTAACTTTTAACAAGGCACACCTGTTAATTGAAATGCATTCCAGGTGACTACCTCATGAAGCTGGTTGAGAGAATCCCAAGAGTGTGCAAAGCTGTCATCAAGGCAAAGGGTGGCTACTTGAAAGAATCTCAAATATAAAATATATTTTGATTTGTTTAACACTTTTTTTGGTTACTACATGATTCCATATGTGTTATTTCATAGCTTTGATGTCTTTAATATTATTCTACAATGTAGAAAATAGTTAAAAAAATTAAGAAAAACCCTGGAATGAGAAGCTGTGTCCAAACCTTTGACTGGTAGTGTATAAATATATTTGTATTAGTATTATATCTACTGTTATTGTCGTGACTGTTGTTTTCATATTTTGTAATGTGTATCATTTCGCTTTGGCGACATTGACCGTGTCCTTCAATAAAGCATATTGATTACAGTTTCTACTGCTCCCACTTCTTAATGTCCGTCTGTCTGTCCGTCTGTCTGTCCGTCTGTCTGTCTGTCTGTCTGTCTGTCTGTCTGTCTGTCTGTCTGTCTGTCTGTCTGTCTGTCTGTCTGTCTGTCTGTCTGTCTGTCTGTCTGTCTGTCTGTCTGTCTTCCTAACACTGTGAAGGAGAGAAAGAGAAGGCTTTAAACTATGTACTGTTAAATGTTTATTTCTCCCCCTCCCTCTCTCCCCTCCCCCTTCTCCCTCACTCTCTCTCTCCCCCTCTCCACTCCCTCTCTCTCTCCCCCTCTCCCCTCACTCTCTCTCCCCTCCCTCTCTCTCTCCCCTCTCCCTCACTCTCTCTCCCTCCCTCTCTCTCTCCCCCTCTCCCCTCACTCTCTCTTTCCCCCTCTCCCTCCCTCTCTCTCCCCCTCTTCCCTCACTCTCTCTTTCCCCCTCCCCACTCTCCCTCCCTCCCTCTCTCCCCCTCTCCCCTCCCTCTCTCTCTCCTCCTCTCTCTCTCCCTCTCTCTCTCCCCTCCCCTCCCTCTCTCCTTCCTCCCTCTTCCCTCACTCTCTCTCCCCCTCCCTCTCTCTCTCTCCTTCCTCCCTCTTCCCTCCTCTCTCTCCTTCCTCCCTCTCTTCCCCTCTCCCCTCCCTCCCTCTCTCTCCTTCCTCCCTCTCCCCTCACTCTCTTTCCCCCTCTCCTCCCTCCCTCTCTCTCCTTCCTCCCTCTCCCCTCACTCACTCTCTCTTTCCCCTCTCCCCTCCCTCTCTCTCCCTCTCCTCTCCCCCCCCTCCCCTCTCTCCTCTCCTCCAGTGTCTGCGTACATTAGTAGGCCATACAGGAGGTGTGTGGTCCAGTCAGATGAGCGGTAACATTGTGATCAGTGGGTCGACAGACAGGACTCTGAAGGTTTGGGACGCGGAGAGCGGAGAGTGTATTCACACCCTGTACGGACACACCTCTACTGTTCGCTGTATACACCTGCATGACAAACAGTGAGTTTTCACACACACACACACACACACACACACACACAAGCTCTACACTCATGTACATATGCATACTTTCTCTCTATCGCACATGACCAACTCACTTCCAACATGTCTCTGTCTATCATCATTAGGGCTGTCCCCAACAACAACAAAAATTAATTTTGGTAGACCGAAAGTCGATTGGTTGAACGTGTGTTTTTCCATATATAGACACACCCTATGTGTTTTTAATTAAATCAACTATATGCATTGAGCTTGTCTGATGCTTTAAGCGCACTATGTGATGAAATAAGACGCAGATGCCTCAAGAGGGAGCTAGAGATCTAGATAACCAGAAGAGGAAAAAAAAAAACTTAACCTGACCGTCCTGCTCCTACTGGCTTTCACAAGTTCTGCCTTTTAACCTCCTGAAGTTGGCGGTTATAAAGCTACATGAAGAGTCGGCAACCTTTCTCATGTTGAACGTCAATTTATCTGACCATTTCTACCGGTCTGCGTGCCATTTATGGTTTTCATATGCACATTTTCGTGAAACGGTTTAATTTCATTTATAATAACGTCTTCCTATCTCAAAATCATTGTCGTGTGATTTTAATCAAAATTCTATCCAAATCATCTAAATGCAAATGATACAAACCTTGAAAGTAGCTTCTATTGCCGTTGGCCAACTATGTAAAAACATTGCAGCCTGCAGGTGGAAAATATCCTGATTTTTTTTTAATTTTTTTTTAAATAAATCTCCTATAAATCATTATTGGCTACACATGGCCTGTCTGCTAGTGAACTGGAAACATTCTCTCAACCAGCTTTATGAGTTAGTCACCTGGAATCCATTTCAATTAATAGTTGTTCTTTGTTAAAAGTTAATTTGTGGAATTTCTTTCCTTCTTAATGCGTTTATATATATATATATATTATATTATATTATATTATAATATATATATATATATTGTCACTGCTCGACTAAATCAATCGACTGGTCGACTAATTGCGGTCTGTACTAATCCTCATGCCTCTGTGTTTTGTAGATTATATTCTCTCTAACTCTCCCTCCCTCTCGCTCCCCCTCCTCCTCGTCCCTCTCTCTCGTCCCTCCTCCTCGTCCCTCTCTCTCGTCCCTCCTCCTCGTCCCTCTCTCTCGTCCCTCCTCCTCGTCCCTCTCTCTCCCTCCTCCTCCTCGTCCCTCTCTCTCCCCCCTCCTCCTCGTCCCTCTCTCTCCCCCTCCTCCTCGTCCCTCTCTCCCCCCCCCAGGGTTGTGAGCGGTAGCCGCGACGCTACGTTGCGTCTGTGGGACGTAGATTCTGGCGAGTGTCTCCACGTCCTGACGGGTCATGTGGCGAGCGGTGCGGTGCGTCCAGTATGACGGGCGCAGGGTGGTCAGCGGAGGATACGATTTCATGGTTAAAGTCTGGGACCCTGAGACGGAGACCTGTCTACACACTCTGCAGGGACACACTAACAGAGTCTATTCACTACAGGTAGTGGACGGAACCGATCTGTTTTCCGTTCTGAAACAGAACCCAGTTCCAGTGTTCTGACCAGCATTGTAAAGTTCTGAACTGGTTCCAACCCAAAATGGTCTGAACTGGTTCCAACCAAAATGGTCTGAACTGGTTCCAACCCAAAATGGTCTGAACTGGTTCCAACCCAAAATGGTCTGAACTGGTTCCAACCCAAAATGGTCTGAACTGGTTCCAACCCAAAATGGTCTGAACTGGTTCCAACCCAAAATGGTCTGAACTGGTTCCAACCCAAAATGGTCTGAACTGGTTCCAACCCAAAATGGTCTGAACTGGTTCCAACCCAAAATGGTCTGAACTGGTTCCAACCCAAAATGGTCTCAACTGGTTCCAACCCAAAATGGTCTGAACTGGTTCCAACCCAAAATGGTCTGAACTGGTTCCAACCCAAAATGGTCTGAACTGGTTCCAACCCAAAATGGTCTGAACTGGTTCCAACCCAAAAAAGGTCTGAACTGGTTCCAACCCAAAAAAGGTCTGAACCGGTTCCAACCAAAAAGGTCTGAACCGGTTCCAACCCAAAAAAGGTCTGAACCGGTTCATGTAGTTGCTTTTCGTTAATTGTTTGACTTGTGAAATCAACATTGTTTTCACATTTAGCTTATTCATTTCCTTCACTGGTTTAGTGTGGATAGAGCAGCTTGCTAGTTGTCTGGTTAGCGTGGATAGAGCAGCTTGCTAGTTGTCTGGTTAGCGTGGATAGAGCAGCTTGCTAGTTGTCTGGTTAGCGTGGATAGAGCAGCTTGCTAGTTGTCTGGTTAGCGTGGATAGAGCAGCTTGCTAGTTGTCTGGTTAGCGTGGATAGAGCAGCTTGCTAGTTGTCTGGTTAGCGTGGATAGAGCAGCTTGCTAGTTGTCTGGTTAGCGTGGATAGAGCAGCTTGCTAGTTGTCTGGTTAGCGTGGATAGAGCAGCTTGCTAGTTGTCTGGTTAGCGTGGATAGAGCAGCTTGCTAGTTGTCTGGTTAGCGTGGATAGAGCAGCTTGCTAGTTGTCTGGTTAGCGTGGATAGAGCAGCTTGCTAGTTGTCTGGTTAGCGTGGATAGAGCAGCTTGCTAGTTGTCTGGTTAGCGTGGATAGAGCAGCTTGCTAGTTGTTTTCATGATTGGTCATAAGTGTATGTGGGAGATGGGTTGGTAGATTCCGTGGTGCAGCGGTCTAAGGCACTGCATCTCAGTGCTAGAGGCGTCACTACAGACACCCTGGTTCGAATCCAGGCTGTATCACAACCGGCCGTGATTGTGAGTCTGGGTTTGGCCGGGGTAGGCCGTCGTTGTAAATGAGAATTTGTTCTTAACTGACTTGCCTAGTTAAATAAAGGTTAACACATATATATATATATATATATATATGAGAGAGAGCGAGAGAGCGAGCGAGCGGTGGACATGGAAGGGCCTTTACTTGAAGCGCTGAACATCATGACGTGAATTGGAATGTGTTTAGGCTATTACTGGCATCAAAACTAGATGTTAGGAATATTGTTGGAACAGAAAATAACATAATTAACGTGTTCTCTAGATTTGAAAATAAAGGTTCTGTTCCTGGAATACTAAAGATCACTGTCATTCCTGGTTCGGTTTCTGTTCCTCTGAAAATGTAATTATTTTCCGGTTTTTGGTTCTATTCCCTGAACCGGTTCTACCCCTTGGTTAGAACACACCCACACACTCTCCTGTCTTCCTGCAATCCCCCCGGTCTATCTCTTCTTCTGGGTAAATAAAACCATCCCATCTGTAGTTAAAACAACACGCTGTGTTGTTCTTGTGTTTCACTATAATGTGAATTTGGTTCTCCTGACGTTAACCCTAGTCCTCTTCCTCCTCTTCCTCCTCCTCCTCCTCCTCTTCCTCCTCTTCCTCTTCCTCCTCTTCCTCCTCTTCCTCCTCTTCCTCCTCCTCCTCCTCCTCCTCTTCCTCCTCTTCCTCCTCCTCCTCCTCCTCTTCCTCTTCTTCCTCTTCCTCTTCCTCTTCCTCTTCCTCCTCCTCCTCCTCCAGTTTGACCGGAGCCTACGTGGTCAGTGGATCTCTGGACACGTCCATCCGAGTATGGGACGTAGTGACGGGGGGGTGCGTCCACACCCTGACCGGCCACCAATCGCTGACCAGCGGTATGGAACTAAAGAACAACATCCTGGTCTCTGGTAACGCTGACTCTACTGTCCGGGTCTGGGACATACGGACGGGCCAGTGTCTCCACACACTGCAAGGTGAGGTTTATATACACATTATATGCACAAAAGTATGTGGACGCCACTTCAAATGAGTGGATTCGGCTTTCTCAGCCACACCTGTTGTTGACGGGTGTATAAAATCGAGCACACCGCCATGCGATCTCCATAGACAAACATTGGCAGTAGAACGGCCCCGTACTGAAGAGTCTCAGTGACTTTCAACGTGGCACCGTCATAGGATGCCACTTTTCCAACAAAGTCAGTTCGTCAAGTTTCTGCCCTGTTAGAGCTGCCCCCCTGGTCATCTGTAAGTGCTGTTATTGTGAAGTGGAAACGTCTAGGAGCAACAACGGCTCAGCCGCAAAGTGGTAGGCCACACAAGCTCGGGACTGTCGAGTGCTGAAGTGCGTAGCACGTTAAAAATCGTCTGTCCTCTGTTGCAACACTCACTAACGAGTTCCAAACGACCTCTGGGAACAACGTCAAGCCCAATAACTTTGCTTCGGGAGCTTCATGAAATGGATTTCATGGCCAAGCAGTCGCACACAAGCCTTAAGATCACCATGTGCAATGCCAAGAGTCGGCTGGAGTGGTGTAAATCTCGCCGCCATTGGACTCTGGAGCAGTGGAAACACGTTCTCTGCAGTCATGAATCACGTTTCACCATCTGGCATCTTGGCGGATGCCAGGTGAACGCTACCTGCCCCAATGCATAGTACCAACTGTAAAGTTTGGTGGAGGAGGAATAATGGTCTGGGGCTGTTTTTCATGGTTCGGGCCCCTTTGTTCCAGTGAAGGGAAATCTTAATACTACAGCATACCATGACATTCTAGACGATTCTGTCCTTCCAACTTTGTGGCAACAGTTTGGGGAAATGGTTTTCAAGATCGGTGTGGAAGAACTTGACTGGCCTGCACAGAGCCCAGACCTCAACCCCATCGAAAACCTTTGGGATGAATTGGAACACCGACTGTGAGCCAGGCCTAATCGCCCAACATCAGTGCCCGACCTCAATAATGCTCTTGTGGCTGAATGGAAGCAAGTCCCCGCAGCAATGTTCCAACATCTAGTGGAAAGCCTTCCCAGAAGAGAGGAGGCTGTTATAGCAGCAATGTTCCAACATCTAGTGGAAAGCCTTCCCAGAAGAGTGGAGGCTGTTATAGCAGCAAAGGGGGGGACCAACTCCATATTAATACCCATGATTTTGGAATGAGATGTTTCGACGAGCAGCTGTCCCACATACTGTTGGTCACGTAGTCCTCACACACTGAAGTATACACTGTCAGGGTCTGGGAGTGTTAAAGAAAGGAGATGAACTTCTCATTGTAACAGTGGAGGTGATGAGGAGGGGTCCCAAGGTCAGCTGTTTAATTGGGTCACCGCTAGTACTGTGCCATTCACCCTCGCCATAAAGAAGCAATGGAACAAGTGGTTTAGACAGAGAGAGAGACAGACAGTGAACCTCAGTGGTTTAGACGGAGAGAGAGACAGTGAACCTCGAGAGACAGTGAACCTCAGTGGTTTAGCAGAGAGAGACAGACAGTGAACCTCAGTGGTTTAGACAGAGAGAGAGACAGACAGTGAACCTCAGTGGTTTAGACAGAGAGAGAGACAGACAGTGAACCTCAGTGGTTTAGACAGAGAGAGAGACAGACAGTGAACCTCAGTGGTTTAGACAGAGAGAGAGACAGACAGTGAACCTCAGTGGTTTATTGTTTATTTTATTCAGAGAGGGTGAGAGTCCCCATTTGGACCAGTCAGTAGGAACCACCCAGGTCCTCATTAGGACCAGTCAGTAGTACCCCCCCCTCAGGTCCCCATTAGGGCCAGTCGGCAGTAACCCCCCCAGGTCCCCATTAGGGCCAGTCGGCAGTAACCCCCCAGGTCCCCATTAGGGCCAGTCGGCAGTAACCCCCCAGGTCCCCATTAGGGCCAGTCGGCAGTAACCCCCTCAGGTCCCCATTAGGGCCAGTCGGCAGTAACCCCCTCAGGTCCCCATTAGGGCCAGTCGGCAGTACCCCCCAGGTCCCCATTAGGGGCCAGTCGGCAGTACCCCCCCTCAGGTCCCCATTAGGGCCAGTCGGCAGTACCCCCAGGTCCCCATTAGGACCAGTCGGCAGTACCCCCCCTCAGGTCCCCATTAGGGCCAGTCAGTAGGAACCTGTCTCCTGTTTTCCTATTATAACGAACTCCCCAGCTAACACACAACGTTATGAGAACCATGTGTTTCTTAGGTGGGGATTACACTACTTCATCATAACGTTTCCTACAGGTTTCCTCATGGCTCTATTTTAAAGTAATTTTCTCACATTGTTTCAAAAAAATAAAAAAACGTTAAAAGCAACTTTCACCCGTGGCGAATTTCAGTACTTCAGCATAACGTTTTCTGGTTCAAGTTATGTTCTCAGAACATAAACAAAACTTTCCATTTAAAAAAAAAAAAAACACAAGAAAACATTATACATTTTCAATGAACGTTCTAAGAATGTTATTTTAAAAACATATATACATTCCCGTTCTCAGCATCAACAAAACTCTCTGTCTTGTTAATAAGTGTGTTCAGGTGTGTTGGCCGCATAGGTCCATCCTGGTGGCGAAGTGGACTAATTCCATGGATAAAGAAGGTTTGAATCTCACTGACGCCGTGCCACAATAAAACATATATATTTTTTTAAATGTGTTTGCATGATTAATGACTAAACAAATTAATTTCCATGTGTCCAGTCTGTGCTTGGTGTTCAAAACCGTTAACCCAAACTAAGTAGTATTATTGAAACATGTTCTCAGAACGTTATTTAATTACCTTCAAATAACCTAGAATTTCCATTCTCAGAACGTTAAGAAAACGTTCAGGGAACCATAGTAAAACGTTCTCAGAACATCCCTGCAACCCAAAAAAAATGTTATGTTCCCAGAACAGGAAACATGTTCACTTCTGTTCTCAGAACGTTTCCGTTTTACCGGTCAGGAAACTTCTGGGTTCGTACCCAGAACCAATGGGGAAACCAAAATGTACATTCCCACAACTTCCAAGGAACCAAATGTGCTAGCTGGGTCTCTCTGTCTCTCTGTCTCCAGTTTCCCTCCTATAATTAACTTGTCTCTGTCTCTTCTGTCTCTCTCTTCTTCTTCTCTGTCTCTCTCTCTCTGTCTCTCTCTCTATATAATATATATTATATATATATATATTATATAATATATATATAATATATATATATATATATATATATATATATATATATATATATATATATATATATATATATATATATATATATATATATATATATATATATATATATATATATATATATATATATATATATATATATATATATATATATATATATATATATATATATATATATATATATATATATATATATATATATATATATATAATAAAATATATATATATATATATATATTATATATATATATATATATATATATATATATATATATGTATATATATATAATATATATATAATATATATATAATATAATATATATATGATTAATATATATATATATATATATATATATATATGATATAATATTTTTTTATATATATGTAATATATGATATAATAAATATAATATTATATAATATTATTATATAGATATTATATTAATATAATATATATATAAATATATATATATATATATATATATGTATATATATATATATATATATATATAATATACTTATTATTATATATTATATATAATATACTAAGTATAATATATATATATATATATATATTATACATATTGATATATATATACGATATATATATATATATATATATTATATATATATCTCTCCTCTCTGTCTCTTCTCTCTGTCCTCTCTCTCGCTCTGTCTCTCTCTGTCTCTCTCTCTCTCTCTCTCTGTCTCTGTCTCTCTTGTCTCTCTCTCTCTCGCCCTCTCCCTCTGCTCCTCTCCCTCGGGTCCCCATAATGTAACTCTTCTCTCCCCTCCCTCTCTCCTCTCTCCAGGTTCCCCATAAGCGCCAGTCGGCTGTAACCTGTCTTCCCCCTCTCTCCTCTCCCCAGGTCCCCATAAGCACCAGTCGGTAACCTCTCCCCTCTCCCTCTCTCCTCTCTCCAGGTCCCCATAAGCACCATCGGCTGTAACCTTCTCCCCCTCTCCCCCTCTCCCTCTCTCCAGGTCCCATAAGCACCAGTCGGCTGTAACCTCTCTCCCCCCTCTCCCCTCTCTCCAGGTCCCCATAAGCACCAGTCGGCTGTAACCTGTCTCCCCCTCTCTCCTCTCTCCAGGTCCCCATAAGCACCAGTCGGCTGTAACCTGTCTCTCTCCTCTCTCCTCTCTCCCAGGTCCCCATAAGCACCAGTCGGCTGTAACCTGTCTCCCGCTCTCTCGCTCCCAGGTCTCTTCATCAGTGGCGGGCCGGTGGCGTGGCCTGCCGGCGGAGAGTGGATCGAGACCTGGTAGGCTCTGCATGGAGGACCCCAGGATAGTGTGGAGGATCGGGGTAAACTGTCTAACACACTCCACACACAACACACACATCTCCCCCTTCTCCTCTCTCCAGGGTCTAACACCAGCTGGTAACTACTACCCCCCCTCTCTCTCTCTCTCTCCAGGGGTCCCTAACACCAGACTGCGTACCTACCCCTCCTCTCCTCTCTCTCTCCAGGGAGTCTAAGCACCAGCGGCGTAACACGCCCCCCCTCTCCCTCTCTCTCTCCAGGGAGTCCTAACACCAGACTGTGTAACTACCCCTCCTCTTCTCTCCTCCAGGGTCTAACACCAGACTGGTAACACTGGCCCCTCCTCTCTCTCTCTCTCTCCAGATCTAGCACCAGGCTGCTGTAACCTGCCCCTCCTCTCCTCTCTCTCCCCAGGGTCTAACACCAGACGGCTGTAACCTCACCCTCCTCTCCTCTCTCTCTCCAGGGAGTCCCTAAGCACCAGTCTGCTGTAACTCTACCCTCCTCTCCTCTCTCTCTCCAGGGTCTAACACCAGACTGGTAACTACCCCTCCCTCCCTCTCTCTCCAGGAGTCCCCAACACCAGACTGGTAACCTACCCCTCCTCTCCCTCTCTCTCCAGGAGTCCTAACACCAGACTGTGTAAACTACCCCTCCTCTCCTCTCTCTCTCCAGGAGTCTAACACCAGACTGGTAACACTACCCCTCCTCTCCCTCTCTCCCAGGGAGTAACACCAACTGGTCCTACCCCTCCTCTCCTCTCTCTCTCTCCAGGGTCTAACACCAGACTGCTGTAACCTGCCCCTCCTCTCCTCTCTCTCTCTCCAGGGAGTCCCTAACACCAGACTGGTAACACTACCCCTCCCTCTCCTCTCTCTCTCCAGGAGTCTAACACCAGACTGCTGTAACACTACCCCTCCTCTCCTCTCTCTCTCTCCAGGAGTCTAACACCAGACTGGTAACATACCCCTCCTCTCCTTCTCTCTCCAGGGTCCCCTAACACCAGACTGTGTAACACTGGCCCTCCTCTCCTCTCTCTCTCCAGGGAGTCCTAACACCAGACTGCGTATCCCCCTCCTCTCCTCTCTCTCTCCAGGGAGTCCCCTAACACCAGACTGCGTAACACTACCCTCTCCTCTCCTCTCTCTCTCTCCAGGAGTCCCTAACACCAGACCGGTACACTGCCCCTCCCTCTCTCTCTCTCTCCAGGATCTAACACCAGACTGTAACACTACCCTCCTCTCCTCTCTCTCTCCAGGGAGTCTAACACCAGACGGTAACTACCCCTCTCTCCTCTCTCTCTCCAGGGAGTCTAACACCAGACTGGTAACACTACCCCTCCTCTCCTCTCTCTCTCCAGGGGTCTAACACCAGACTGGTAACACTACCCCTCCTCTCCTCTCTCTCTCCAGGGAGTCTACCCAGACTGGTACCTCCCCTCCTCTCCTCTCTCTCTCTCCAGGCGTCTAACACCAGACTGGTAACACTGCCCCTCCTCTCCTCTCTCTCTCTCCAGGGAGTCTAACACCAGACTGGTAGCTTCTACCTCCTCTCCTCTCTCTCTCCAGGAGTTAACACCAGACTGGTAACACTACCCCTCCTCTCCTCTCTCTCTCTCAGGAGTCTAAACCAGACTGGTACTACCCCTCCTCTCCTCTCTCTCTCTCCAGGGAGTCTAACACCAGACTGGTAACACTACCCCTCCTCTCCTCTCTCTCTCCAGGGAGTCTAACACCAGACTGGTAGCACTACCCCTCCTCTCCTCTCTCTCTCCGGGGTCTAACACCAGACTGGTAACACTACCCCTCCTCTCCTCTCTCTCTCAGGGAGTCTAACACCAGACTGGTAACACTACCCCTCCTCTCCTCTCTCTCTCCAGGGAGTCTAACACCAGACTGGTAACCTACCCTCCTCTCCTCTCTCTCTCCAGGGAGTCTAACACCAGACTGGTAACCTGCCCCTCCTCTCCTCTCTCTCTCTCCAGGGAGTCTAACACCAGACTGGTAACACTACCCCTCCTCTCCTCTCTCTCTCTCCAGGGAGTCTAACACCAGGCTGGTAACACTGCCCCTCCTCTCCTCTCTCTCTCCAGGGGAGTCTAACACCAGACTGGTAACACTACCCCTCCTCTCCTCTCTCTCTCCAGGGAGTCTAACACCAGACTGGTAACACTACCCCTCCTCTCCTCTCTCTCTCCGGGGAGTCTAACACCAGACTGGTAACACTACCCTCCTCTCCTCTCTCTCTCCAGGGAGTCTAACACCAGACTGGTAACACTACCCCTCCTCTCCTCTCTCTCTCTCCGGGGAGTCTAACACCAGACTGGTAACACTACCCTCCTCTCCTCTCTCTCTCTCCAGGGAGTCTAACACCAGACTGGTAACACTACCCCTCCTCTCCTCTCTCTCTCCAGGGAGTCTAACACCAGACTGGTAACACTACCCCTCCTCTCCTCTCTCTCTCCAGGAGTCTAACACCAGACTGGTAACACTACCCCTCCTCTCCTCTCTCTCTCCAGGAGTCTAACACCAGACTGGTAACACTACCCCTCCTCTCCTCTCTCTCTCCAGGGGAGTCTAACACCAGACTGGTAACACTACCCCTCCTCTCCTCTCTCTCTCCAGGGAGTCTAACACCAGACTGGTAACACTACCCTCCTCTCCTCTCTCTCTCCAGGGAGTCTAACACCAGACTGGTAACACTACCCCTCCTCTCTCTCTCTCTCTCCAGGAGTCTAACACCAGACTGGTAACACTACCCCTCCTCTCCTCTCTCTCTCCGGGGAGTCTAACACCAGACTGGTAACACTACCCCTCCTCTCCTCTCTCTCTCCAGGGAGTCTAACACCAGACTGGTAACACTACCCCTCCTCTCCTCTCTCTCTCCAGGGAGTCTAACACCAGACTGGTAACACTACCCCTCCTCTCCTCTCTCTCTCCAGGGGGTCTAACACCAGACTGGTAACACTACCCCTCCTCTCCTCTCTCTCTCTCCCGGGAGTCTAACACCAGACTGGTAACACTACCCCTCCTCTCTCTCTCTCTCTCCAGGGAGTCTAACACCAGACTGGTAACACTACCCCTCCTCTCCTCTCTCTCTCCAGGGAGTCTAACACCAGACTGGTAGCACTACCCCTCCTCTCCTCTCTCTCTCCAGGAGTCTAACACCAGACTGGTAACACTCCCCTCCTCTCCTCTCTCTCTCTCAGGAGTCTAACACCAGACTGGTAACACTACCCCTCCTCTCCTCTCTCTCTCCAGGAGTCTAACACCAGACTGGTAACACTACCCCTCCTCTCCTCTCTCTCTCCAGGGAGTCTAACACCAGACTGGTAACACTACCCCTCCTCTCCTCTCTCTCTCCAGGGAGTCTAACACCAGACTGGTAACACTACCCCTCCTCTCCTCTCTCTCTCCAGGGAGTCTAACACCAGACTGGTAGCACTACCCCTCCTCTCCTCTCTCTCTCCAGGGAGTCTAACACCAGACTGGTAAACTACCCCTCCTCTCCTCTCTCTCTCCAGGGAGTCTAACACCAGACTGGTAACACTACCCCTCCTCTCCCTCTCTCTCTCCAGGAGTCTAACACCAGACTGGTAACACTACCCCTCCTCTCCTCTCTCTCTCCAGGAGTCTAACACCAGACTGGTAACACTACCCCTCCTCTCCCTCTCTCTCTCCAGGGAGTCTAACACCAGACTGGTAACACTACCCCTCCTCTCCTCTCTCTCTCTCCAGGGAGTCTAACACCAGACTGGTAACACTACCCTCCTCTCCTCTCTCTCTCCAGGGAGTCTAACACCAGACTGGTAACACTACCCCTCCTCTCCTCTCTCTCTCTCTCCAGGGAGTCTAACACCAGACTGGTAACACTGCCCCCTCCTCTCCTCTCTCTCTCCAGGGAGTCTAACACCAGACTGGTAACACTACCCCTCCTCTCCTCTCTCTCTCTAGGAGTCTAACACCAGACTGGTAACACTACCCCTCCTCTCCTCTCTCTCTCCAGGGAGTCTAACACCAGACTGGTAACACTACCCCTCCTCTCCTCTCTCTCTCCAGGGAGTCTAACACCAGACTGGTAACACTGCCCCTCCTCTCCTCTCTCTCTCCAGGGAGTCTAACACCAGACTGGTAACACTACCCCTCCTCTCCTTCTCTCTCCCGGGAGTTAACACCAGACTGGTAACACTACCTCTCCCTCTCTCTCTCCAGGGAGTCTAACACCAGACTGGTAGCACTACCCCTCCTCTCCTCTCTCTCTCCAGGAGTCTAACACCAGACTGGTAACACTACCCCTCCTCTCCTCTCTCTCTCCAGGGAGTCTAACACCAGACTGGTAACACTACCCCTCCTCTCCCTCTCTCTCTCCAGGGAGTCTAACACCAGACTGGTAACACTACCCCTCCTCTCCTCTCTCTCTCCAGGAGTCTAACACCAGACTGGTAACACTACCCCTCCTCTCCTCTCTCTCTCCAGGGAGTCTAACACCAGACTGGTAACACTACCCCTCCTCTCCTCTTCTCTCCAGGAGTCTAACACCAGACTGGTAACACTACCCCTCCTCTCCTCTCTCTCTCTCCAGGAGTCTAACACCAGACTGGTAACACTACCCCTCCTCTCCTCTCTCTCTCCAGGGAGTCTAACACCAGACTGGTAACACTACCCCTCCTCTCCTCTCTCTCTCCAGGGAGTCCTAACACCAACTGGTAACACTACCCCTCCTCTCCTCTCTCTCTCCGGGAGTCTAAACCAGACTGGTAACACTACCCCTCCTCTCCTCTCTCTCTCCGGGGAGTCTAACACCAGACTGGTAACACTACCCCTCCTCTCCTCTCTCTCTCCAGGAGTCTAACACCAGACTGGTAACACTACCCCTCCTCTCCTCTCTCTCTCCCGGGAGTCTAACACCAGACTGGTAACACTACCCCTCCTCTCCCTCTCTCTCTCCAGGGAGTCTAACACCAGACTGGTAGCACTACCCCTCCTCTCTCTCTCTCTCCAGGAGTCTAACACCAGACTGGTAACACTACCCCCCCTCTCCTCTCTCTCTCCAGGGAGTCTAACACCAGACTGGTAACACTACCCCTCCTCTCCTCTCTCTCTCCAGGGAGTCTAACACCAGACTGTAACACTACCCCTCCTCTCCTCTCTCTCTCTCAGGGAGTCTAACACCAGACTGGTAACACTCCCCTCCTCTCCTCTCTCTCTCCAGGGAGTCTAACACCAGACTGGTAACACTACCCCTCCTCTCCTCTCTCTCTCTCCAGAGTCTAACACCAGACTGGTAACACTACCCCTCCTCTCCTCTCTCTCTCCAGGGAGTCTAACACCAGACTGGTAACACTACCCCTCCTCTCCTCTCTCTCTCCAGAGTCTAACACCAGACTGGTAACACTACCCCTCCTCTCCTCTCTCTCTCCAGGGAGTCTAACACCAGACTGGTAACACTACCCCTCCTCTCCTCTCTCTCTCCGGGGAGTCTAACACCAGACTGGTAACACTACCCCTCCTCTCCCTCTCTCTCTCCGGGGAGTCTAACACCAGACTGGTAACACTACCCCTCCTCTCCTCTCTCTCTCTCCGGGGAGTCTAACACCAGACTGGTAACACTACCCCTCCTCTCCTCTCTCTCTCCAGGGAGTCTAACACCAGACTGGTAACACTACCCCTCCTCTCCTCTCTCTCTCTCTCCAGGGAGTCTAACACCAGACTGGTAACACTGCCCCTCCTCTCCTCTCTCTCTCCAGGGAGTCTAACACCAGACTGGTAACACTACCCCTCCTCTCCTCTCTCTCTCCAGGAGTCTAACACCAGACTGGTAGCACTACCCCTCCTCTCCTCTCTCTCTCCAGGGAGTCTAACACCAGACTGGTAACACTACCCCTCCTCTCCTCTCTCTCTCTCCAGGGAGTCTAACACCAGACTGGTAACACTACCCCTCCTCTCCTCTCTCTCTCTCCAGGGAGTCTAACACCAGACTGGTAACACTACCCCTCCTCTCCTCTCTCTCTCCGGGAGTCTAACACCAGACTGGTAACACTACCCCTCCTCTCCTCTCTCTCTCTCCGGGGAGTCTAACACCAGACTGGTAACACTACCCCTCCTCTCCTCTCTCTCTCCAGGGAGTCTAACACCAGACTGGTAACACTACCCCTCCTCTCCTCTCTCTCTCCAGAGTCTAACACCAGACTGGTAACACTACCCCTCCTCTCCTCTCTCTCTCCAGGGAGTCCTAACACCAGACTGGTAACACTACCCCTCCTCTCCTCTCTCTCTCCAGGGAGTCTAACACCAGACTGGTAACACTACCCCTCCTCTCCTCTCTCTCTCCAGGGAGTCTAACACCAGACTGGTAACACTACCCCTCCTCTCCTCTCTCTCTCTCCAGGAAGTCTAACACCAGACTGGTAACACTACCCCTCCTCTCCTCTCTCTCTCCAGGGAGTCTAACACCAGACTGGTAACACTACCCCTCCTCTCCTCTCTCTCTCCAGGAGTCTAACACCAGACTGGTAACACTACCCCTCCTCTCCCTCTCTCTCTCCAGGGGAGTCTAACACCAGACTGGTAACACTACCCCTCCTCTCCTCTCTCTCTCCAGGAGTCTAACACCAGACTGGTAACACTACCCCTCCTCTCCTCTCTCTCTCCAGGGAGTCTAACACCAGACTGGTAACACTACCCCTCCTCTCCTCTCTCTCTCCAGGAGTCTAACACCAGACTGGTAACACTACCCCTCCTCTCCTCTCTCTCTCCAGGGAGTCTAACACCAGACTGGTAACACTACCCCTCCTCTCCTCTCTCTCTCCAGGGAGTCTAACACCAGACTGGTAACACTACCCCTCCTCTCCTCTCTCTCTCTCCAGGGAGTCTAACACCAGACTGGTAACACTACCCCTCCTCTCCTCTCTCTCTCCAGGAGTCTAACACCAGACTGGTAACACTCCCCCTCCTCTCCTCTCTCTCTCCGGGGAGTCTAACACCAGACTGGTAACACTACCCCTCCTCTCCTCTCTCTCTCCAGGAGTCTAACACCAGACTGGTAACACTACCCCTCCTCTCTCTCTCTCTCTCCAGGGAGTCTAACACCAGACTGGTAACACTACCCCTCCTCTCCTCTCTCTCTCCAGGAGTCTAACACCAGACTGGTAACACTACCCCTCCTCTCCCTCTCTCTCTCCAGGAGTCTAACACCAGACTGGTAACTACCCCTCCTCTCCTCTCTCTCTCCGGGGAGTCTAACACCAGACTGGTAACACTACCCCTCCTCTCCTCTCTCTCTCTCCAGGAAGTCTAACACCAGACTGGTAACACTACCCCTCCTCTCCTCTCTCTCTCTCCAGGAGTCTAACACCAGACTGGTAACACTACCCCTCCTCTCCCTCTCTCTCCAGGGAGTCTAACACCAGACTGGTAACACTACCCCTCCTCTCCTCTCTCTCTCCAGGGAGTCTAACACCAGACTGGTAACACTACCCCTCCTCTCTCTCTCTCTCTCCAGGGAGTCTAACACCAGACTGGTAACACTACCCCTCCTCTCCTCTCTCTCTCCAGGGAGTCTAACACCAGACTGGTAACACTACCCCTCCTCTCCTCTCTCTCTCCAGGGGTCTAACACCAGACTGGTAACACTACCCCTCCTCTCCTCTCTCTCTCCAGGGAGTCTAACACCAGACTGGTAACACTACCCTCCTCTCCTCTCTCTCTCCAGGGAGTCTAACACCAGACTGGTAACACTACCCCTCCTCTCCTCTCTCTCTCTCCAGGAGTCTAACACCAGACTGGTAACACTACCCCTCCTCTCTCTCTCTCTCTCCAGGAGTCTAACACCAGACTGGTAACACTACCCCTCCTCTCCTCTCTCTCTCCAGGAGTCCTAACACCAGACTGGTAACACTACCCCTCCTCTCCTCTCTCTCTCTCCAGGGAGTCTAACACCAGACTGGTAACACTACCCCTCCTCTCCTCTCTCTCTCCAGGGAGTCTAACACCAGACTGGTAACACTACCCCTCCTCTCCTCTCTCTCTCCAGGGAGTCTAACACCAGACTGGTAACACTACCCCTCCTCTCCTCTCTCTCTCCAGGGAGTCTAACACCAGACTGGTAACACTACCCCTCCTCTCCTCTCTCTCTCTCCAGGAGTCTAACACCAGACTGGTAACACTACCCCTCCTCTCCTCTCTCTCTCCAGGGGAGTCTAACACCAGACTGGTAACACTACCCCTCCTCTCTCTCTCTCTCTCCAGGAGTCTAACACCAACTGGTAACACTACCCCTCCTCTCCTCTCTCTCTCTCCAGGGAGTCTAACACCAGACTGGTAACACTCCCCCTCCTCTCCTCTCTCTCTCTCAGGGAGTCCTAACACCAGACTGGTAACACTACCCTCCTCTCCCTCTCTCTCTCCAGGAGTCTAACACCAGACTGGTAACACTACCCCTCCTCTCCTCTCTCTCTCCAGGGAGTCTAACACCAGACTGGTAACACTACCCCTCCTCTCTCTCTCTCTCTCCGGGAGTCTAACACCAGACTGGTAACACTACCCCTCCTCTCCTCTCTCTCTCCAGGGAGTCTAACACCAGACTGGTAACACTACCCCTCCTCTCCTCTCTCTCTCTCCAGGGAGTCTAACACCAGACTGGTAACACTACCCCTCCTCTCCTCTCTCTCTCCAGGGAGTCTAACACCAGACTGGTAACACTACCCTCCTCTCCTCTCTCTCTCCAGGAGTCTAACACCAGACTGGTAACACTACCCCTCCTCTCCTCTCTCTCTCCAGGGAGTCTAACACCAGACTGGTAACACTACCCCTCCTCTCCTCTCTCTCTCTCCAGGGGAGTCTAACACCAGACTGGTAACACTACCCCTCCTCTCCTCTCTCTCTCCAGGGAGTCTAACACCAGACTGGTAACACTACCCCTCCTCTCCTCTCTCTCTCCAGGAGTCTAACACCAGACTGGTAACACTACCCCTCCTCTCCTCTCTCTCTCTCCAGGGAGTCTAACACCAGACTGGTAACACTACCCCTCCTCTCCTCTCTCTCTCCAGGGAGTCTAACACCAGACTGGTAACACTACCCCTCCTCTCCCTCTCTCTCCAGGGAGTCTAACACCAGACTGGTAACACTACCCCTCCTTCCTCCTCTCTCTCTCCAGGAGTCTAACACCAGACTGGTAACACTACCCCTCCTCTCCCTCTCTCTCTCCAGGGAGTCTAACACCAGACTGGTAACACTCCCCTCCTCTCCTCTCTCTCTCTCAGGGAGTCTAACACCAGACTGGTAACACTACCCCTCCTCTCCTCTCTCTCTCCAGGAAGTCTAACACCAGACTGGTAACACTACCCCTCCTCTCCTCTCTCTCTCTCAGGAGTCTAACACCAGACTGGTAACACTACCCCTCCTCTCCTCTCTCTCTCCAGGGAGTCTAACACCAGACTGGTAACACTACCCCTCCTCTCCTCTCTCTCTCCAGGAGTCTAACACCAGACTGGTAACACTACCCCTCCTCTCCTCTCTCTCTCCAGGAGTCTAACACCCAGACTGGTAACACTACCCCTCCTCTCCTCTCTCTCTCTCCAGGGAGTCTAACACCAGACTGGTAACACTACCCCTCCTCTCCTCTCTCTCTCCAGGGGAGTCTAACACCAGACTGGTAACACTACCCCTCCTCTCCTCTCTCTCTCCAGGAGTCTAACACCGGACTGGTAACACTACCCCTCCTCTCCTCTCTCTCTCCAGGAGTCTAACACCAGACTGGTAACACTACCCCTCCTCTCCTCTCTCTCTCCAGGGTCTAACACCAGACTGGTAACACTACCCCTCCTCTCCTCTCTCTCTCCAGGAGTCTAACACCAGACTGGTAACACTACCCCTCCTCTCCTCTCTCTCTCCAGGAGTCTAACACCAGACTGGTAACACTGCCTCCTCTCCTCTCTCTCTCCAGGGGAGTCTAACACCAGACTGGTAACACTACCCCTCCTCTCCTCTCTCTCTCCAGGAGTCTAACACCAGACTGGTAACACTACCCCTCCTCTCCTCTCTCTCTCCAGGGAGTCTAACACCCAGACTGGTAACACTACCCCTCCTCTCCCTCTCTCTCTCCAGGGAGTCTAACACCGACTGGTAACACGCCCCCTCTCTCTCTCTCTCTCCAGGAGTCTAACACCAGACTGGTAACACTACCCCTCCTCTCCTCTCTCTCTCCAGGGAGTCTAACACCAGACTGGTAACACTCCTCCTCTCCTCTCTCTCTAAAAGAGGAAACCTCTCCTCTCTCTCTCTCTCCAGGAGTCTAACACCAGACTGGTAACACTACCCCTCCTCTCCTCTCTCTCTCCAGGAAGTCTAACACCAGACTGGTAATACTGCCCTCCTCTCCTCTCTCTCTCCAGGGAGTCTAACACCAGACTGGTAACACTACCCCTCCTCTCCTCTCTCTCTCCAGGAGTCTAACACCAGACTGGTAACACTACCCCTCCTCTCCTCTCTCTCTCCAGGAGTCTAACACCAGACTGGTAACACTACCCCTCCTCTCCTCTCTCTCTCCGGAGTCTAACACAGACTGGTAACACTACCCCTCCTCTCCTCTCTCTCTCCAGGGAGCCTAACACCAGACTGGTAACACTACCCCCTCCTCTCCTCTCTCTCTCTCAGGAGTCTAACACCAGACTGGTAACACTACCCCTCCTCTCCTCTCTCTCTCCAGGGAGTCTAACACCAGACTGGTAACACTACCCCTCCTCTCTCTCTCTCTCTCCAGGAGTCTAACACCAGACTGGTAACACTACCCCTCCTCTCTCTCTCTCTCCAGGAGTCTAACACCAGACTGGTAACACTACCCCTCCTCTCCTCTCTCTCTCCAGGGAGTCTAACACCAGACTGGTAACACTACCCCTCCTCTCCTCTCTCTTTCCAGGGAGTCCCTAACACCGGACTGGTAACACTACCCTCCTCTCCTCTCTCTCTCCAGGGAGTCTAACACCAGACTGGTACACTACCCCTCCTCTCCTCCTCTCTCTCCCGGGGAGTCTAACACCAGACTGGTAACACTGCCCCTCCTCTCCTCTCTCTCTCCAGGGAGTCTAACACCAGACTGGTAACACTACCCCTCCTCTCTCTCTCTCTCTCCAGGAGTCTAACACCAGACTGGTAACACTACCCCTCCTCTCTCTCTCTCTCTCCAGGGGAGTCTAACACCCAGACTGGTAACACTACCCCTCCTCTCCTCTCTCTCTCCAGAGTCTAACACCAGACTGGTAACACTACCCTCCTCTCCTCTCTCTCTCCAGGAGTCTAACACCAGACTGGTAACACTACCCCTCCTCTCCTCTCTCTCTCCAGGGAGTCTAACACCAGACTGGAACACTACCCCTCCTCTCCCTCTCTCCAGGAGTCAACACCAGACTGGTAACACTACCCCTCCTCTCCTCTCTCTCTCCAGGAGTCTAACACCAGACTGGTAACACTACCCCTCCTCTCCTCTCTCTCTCCGGGGGGTCTAACACCAGACTGGTAACACTACCCCTCCTCTCCTCTCTCTCTCTCTCTCCAGGGGAGTCCTAACACCAGACTGGTAACACTACCCCTCCTCTCCTCTCTCTCTCCAGGGAGTCTAACACCAGACTGGTAACACTACCCCTCCTCTCCTCTCTCTCTCCAGGGAGTCTAACACCAGACTGTAACACTACCCCTCCTCTCCTCTCTCTCTCCGGAGTCTAACACCAACTGGTAACACTACCCTCCTCTCCTCTCTCTCTCCGGGGGTCTAACACCAGACTGGTAACACTGCCCCTCCTCTCCTCCTCTCTCTCCAGGAGTCCTAACACCAGACTGGTAACACTACCCTCTCCTCTCTCTCTCTCCAGGAGTCTAACACCAGACCGTAACACTACCCCTCCTCTCTCTCTCTCAGGGAGTCTAACACCAGACTGGTAACACTACCCCTCCTCTCCTCTCTCTCTCTCCAGGAGTCTAACACCAGACTGGTAACACCCCCTCCTCTCCTCTCTCTCCCGGGGAGTCCCAACACCAGACTGGTAACACTACCCCTCCTCTCCTCTCTCTCTCCAGGGAGTCTAACACCAGACTGGTAACACTACCCTCCTCTCCCTCTCTCTCTCCAGGGAGTCTAACACCAGACTGGTAACACTACCCCTCCTCTCCTCTCTCTCTCCAGGGAGTCTAACACCAGACTGGTAACACTACCCCTCCTCTCCTCTCTCTCTCTCCAGGGAGTCTAACACCAGACTGGTAACACTACCCCTCCTCTCCTCTCTCTCTCCAGGGAGTCTAACACCAGACTGGTAACACTACCCCTCCTCTCCTCTCTCTCTCCAGGGAGTCTAACACCAGACTGGTAACACTACCCCTCCTCTCCTCTCTCTCCAGGGAGTCTAACACCAGACTGGTAACACTACCCCTCCTCTCCTCTCTCTCTCCAGGAGTCTAACACCAGACTGGTAACACTACCCCCTCCTCTCTCTCTCTCTCCAGGGAGTCTAACACCAGACTGGTAACACTACCCCTCCTCTCCTCTCTCTCTCTCCGGAGTCTAACACCAGACTGGTAACACTACCCCTCCTCTCCTCTCTCTCTCTCTCCAGGGAGTCTAACACCGGACTGGTAACACTACCCCTCCTCTCCTCTCTCTCTCCAGGGAGTCTAACACCAGACTGGTAACACTACCCCTCCTCTCTCTCTCTCTCTCCAGGAGTCTAACACCAGACTGGTAACACTACCCCTCCTCTCCTCTCTCTCTCCAGGAGTCTAACACCAGACTGGTAACACTACCCCTCCTCTCCTCTCTCTCTCCGGGAGTCTAACACCAGACTGGTAACACTACCCCTCCTCTCCTCTCTCTCTCTCCAGGGAGTCTAACACCAGACTGGTAACACTCCTCCTCTCCTCTCTCTCTCCAGGAGTCTAACACCAGACTGGTAACACTACCCCTCCTCTCTCTCTCTCTCTCCAGGGAGTCTAACACCAGACTGGTAACACTACCCCTCCTCTCCTCTCTCTCTCTCCAGGAGTCTAACACCAGACTGGTACACTACCCCTCCTCTCCTCTCTCTCTCCCGGGAGTCTAACACCAGACTGGTAACACTACCCCTCCTCTCCTCTCTCTCTCCAGGGAGTCTAACACCAGACTGGTAACACTACCCCTCCTCTCCTCTCTCTCTCCAGAGTCTAACACCAGACTGGTAACACTACCCCTCCTCTCCTCTCTCTCTCCAGGGAGTCTAACACCACTGGTAACACACCCCTCCTCTCTTCCTCCTCTCTCTCTCCAGGAGTCTAACACCGACTGGTAACACTACCCCTCCTCTCTCTCTCTCTCTCCAGGGAGTCTAACACCAGACTGGTAACACTACCCCTCCTCTCCTCTCTCTCTCCAGGGAGTCCCTAACACCAGACTGGTAACACACCCCTCCTCTCCTCTCTCTCTCCAGGGAGTCTAACACCAGACTGGTAACACTCCCCTCCTCTCCTCTCTCTCTGGAGTCTAACACCAGACTGGTAACACTACCCCTCCTCTCCTCTCTCTCTCTCCAGGGAGTCTAACTACCAGACTGGTAACACTACCCCTCCTCTCCTCTCTCTCTCTCCGGGAGTCTAACACCAGACTGGTAACACTACCCCTCCTCTCCTCTCTCTCTCCAGGGAGTCTAACACCAGACTGGTAACACTACCCTCCTCTCCTCTCTCTCTCGGAGTCTAACACCAGACTGGTAACACTACCCCTCCTCTCCTCTCTCTCTCCAGGGAGTCTAACACCAGACTGGTAACACTATTCCCCTCCTCTCCTCTCTCTCTCCAGGGAGTCTAACACCAGACTGGTAACACTACCCCTCCTCTCCTCTCTCTCTCCAGGAGTCTAACACCAGACTGGTAACACTACCCCTCCTCTCCTCTCTCTCTCCAGGAGTCTAACACCAGACTGGTAACACTACCCCTCCTCTCCTCTCTCTCTCCGGGAGTCTAACACCAGACTGGTAACACTACCCCTCCTCTCCTCTCTCTCTCCAGAGTCTAACACCAGACTGGTAACACTACCCCTCCTCTCTCTCTCTCTCCAGGAGTCTAACACCGGACTGGTAACACTCACCCCTCCTCTCCTCTCTCTCTCCAGGAGTCTAACACAGACTGGGTAACACTACCCCTCCTCTCTCTCTCTCTCTCCAGGGAGTCTACACCAGACGGTAACACTACCCCTCCTCTCCTCTCTCTCCAGGAGTCTAACACCGACTGGTAACACTCCTCCTCTCTCTCTCTCCAGGGAGTCTAACACCAGACTGGTAACACTACCCCTCCTCTCCTCTCTCTCTCCAGGGAGTCCCTAACACCAGACTGGTAACACTACCCCTCCTCTCCTCTCTCTCTCTCCAGAGTCTAACACCAGACTGGTAACACTACCCCTCCTCTCCTTCTCTCTCTCCAGGGAGTCTAACACCAGACTGCGTAACACTACCCTCCCTCTCCTCTCTCTCTCCAGGGAGTCTAACACCAGACTGGTAACACTCCCCTCCTCTCCTCTCTCTCTCCAGAGTCTAACACCAGACGTAACACTACCCCTCCTCTCTCTCTCTCTCTCCAGGGAGTCTAACACCAGACTGGAACACTACCCTCCTCTCTCTCTCTCTCTCCAGGGAGTCTAACACCAGACTGGTGGCCCTTTTCCCCTCCTCTCCTCTCTCTCTCCCGGGAGTCTAACACCAGACTGGTAACACTGCCCCTCCTCTCCTCTCTCTCTCCAGGAGTCTAACACCAGACTGGTAACACTACCCCTCCTCTCCTCTCTCTCTCCAGGAGTCTAACACCAGACTGGTAACACTACCCCTCCTCTCCTCTCTCTCTCCAGGAGTCTAACACCAGACTGGTAACACCCCTCCTCTCCTCTCTCTCTCCAGGGAGTCTAACATCAGACTGGTAACACTACCCTCCTCTCTCTCTCTCTCCAGGGAGTCTAACACCAGACTGGTAACACTACCCCTCCTCTCTCTCTCTCTCTCTCAGGGAGTCTAACACCAGACTGGTAACACTACCCCTCCTCTCCTCTCTCTCTCTCCAGGGGAGTCTAACACCAGACTGGTAACACTACCCCTCCTCTCCTCTCTCTCTCCGGGAGTCTAGCACCAGTGGTAACACTACCCCTCCTCTCCTCTCTCTCTCCAGGAGTCTAACACCGACTGGTAACACTACCCCTCCTCTCCTCTCTCTCTCGAGTCTAACACCAGACTGGTAACACTACCCCTCCTCTCCTCTCTCTCTCCAGGGAGTCTAACACCAGACTGGTAACACTACCTCCTCTCCTCTCTCTCTCTCAGGAGTCTAACACCAGACTGGTAACACTCCCTCCTCTCCTCTCTCTCTCCAGGGAGTCTAACACTCAGACTGGTAACACTACCCCTCCTCTCCTCTCTCTCTCCGGGAGTCCCAACACCGACTGGTAACACTAACCCCTCCTCTCTTCTCTCTCTCCAGGAGTCTAACACCAGACTGGTAACACTACCCCTCCTCTCCTCTCTCTCTCAAGTCACACCAACTGTAACACTACCCCTCCTCTCTCTCTCTCTCTCCAGGGAGTCTAACACCGGACTGGTAACACTACCCCTCCTCTCCTCTCTCTCTCCAGGAGTCTAACACCAGACTGAACACTACCCCTCCTCCCCTCTCTCTCTCCAGAGTCACACCAGACTGGTAGCACACCCCTCCTCTCCTCTCTCTCTCCAGGGAGTCCTAACACCAACTGGTAACACTACCCCCTCCTCCTCCCTCTCTCTCCAGGAGTCCCTACACCAGACTGGTAACACTACCCCTCCTCTCCTCTCTCTCCCCGGAGTCCTAACACCAGACTGGTAGCACTACCCCTCCTCTCCTCTCTCTCTCCAGGGAGTGCTACACCAGACTGGCAACACTACCCCTCCTCTCTCTCTCTCTCTCCAGAGTCCCTAACACCAGACTGGTAACACTACCCCTCCTCTCCTCTCTCTCTCCAGGAAGTCCTAACTTGCCAACTGTAACATACCCCTCTCTCCTCTCTCTCTCCAGAGTCTAACACCAACTGTAACACTACCCTCCTCTCCTCTCTCTCCAGGGAGTCCTAACACCAACTGAACACTACCTCTCTCCTCTCCTCTCTCTCTCCAATCTAACACCACTGGTAAACTACCCCTCCTCTCTCTCTCTCTCCAGAGTCTAACACCAGACTGGCTCCCCTCCTCTCTCTCTCTCTCTCCAGGAGTCTAACACCAGACTGGTAACACTACCCCTCCTCTCCTCTCTCTCTCCAGGAGTCCTAACACCAGACTGGTAACACTACCCCTCCTCTCCTCTCTCTCTCCAGGGAGTCTAACACCAGACTGGTAACACTACCCCTCCTCTCCTCTCTCTCTCCAGGGAGTCTAGCACCAGACTGGTAACCTACCCCTCCTCTCCCCTCTCTCCAGGTCTCAACACCAGACTGGTAACACTACCTCTCCTCTCCTCCTCTCTCTCCAGGAGTCTAACACCAGACTGGTAAACTACCCCTCTCTCTCCTCTCTCTCTCTCCAGGAGTCTAACACCAGACTGGTAACCTACCCCTCCTCTCTCTTCTCTCTCCTCTTCCAGGGGTCTAACACCAGCTGGTAACACTACCCCTCCTCTCCTCTCTCTCTCTCAAGTCAACACCAACTAACCTACCCCCCTCCTCTCCTCTCTCTCTCTCCAGGAGTCTAACACCAGACTGGTAACACTACCCCTCCTCTCCTCTCTCTCTCTTCCAGGGAGTCTACACCAGACTGTCACTACCTCTCCTCTCTCTCTCTCTCCAGGAGTCTAACACCAACTGGTAACACTACTCCCCCCCTCTCTCTCTCTCCAGGAGTCTAACACCAGACTGTAACACTACCCCTCTCTCCCTCTCTCTCTCCAGGAGTCTAACACCAGACTGGTAACACTACCCCTCCTCTCCTCTCCTCTCCGAGTCTAACACCAGACTGTAACACTACCCCTCCTCTCCTCTCTCTCTCTCTCCCGGGAGTCTAACACCAGACTGGTAACACTACCCCCCCCTCCTCTCTCTCTCCGGGAGTCCTAACACCAGACTGGTAACACTACCCCTCCTCTCCTCTCTCTCTCTCTCCGGAGTCTAACACCAGACTGGTAACACTACCCCCTCCTCTCCTCTCTCTCTCCAGTCTAACACCAGACTGGCCAACACTACCCCTCCTCTCCCTCTCTCTCTCCGGGGAGTCTAGCACCAACTGACCCCCCTCCTCTCCCTCCCTCTCTCTCCAGGGATCTAACACCAACTGTAACACACGCCTCCCCCCTCTCTCTCTCTCTCCGAGAGTCTAACACCAGACTGGTAACACACCCCTCTCTCTTCTCTCTCTCTCCAGAGTCCTAACACCAGACTGGTAGCACTAACCCTCCTCTCCTCTCTCTCTCTCTCCGGGGAGTCTAACACCAGACTGGTAACACTACCCCTCCTCTCCCTCTCTCTCTCCAGGAGTCTAACACCAGACTGGTAACATTACCCCTCCCTCTCCTCTCTCTCTCCAGGAGTCTAACACCAGACTGGCTAACACTACCCCTCCTCTCCTCTCTCTCTCTCTCCAGGAGTCTAACACCAGACTGGTAACACTACCCCTCCTCTCCTCTTCTCTCTCCAGAGTCTAACACCAGACTGTAACACTACCCCTCCTCTCCTCTCTCTCTTCTCCAGGGAGTCCTAACTCCAGACTTAACCTACCCCCTCTCTCTCTCCAGGTCTAACACCAGACTGGTAACACTACCCCCCCCTCTCTCTCTCCGGAGTCTAACACCAACTGGAACACTACCCCTCCTCTCCCTCTCTCTCCAGGAGTCTACACCAACTGGTAACTACCCCTCCTCTCCTCTCTCTCTCCAGGAGTCTAACACCAGACTGGTAACACTACCCCTCCCCCTCTCTCTCTCTCTCCGGGAGTCTAACACCAGACTGGTAACACTACCCCTCCTCTCTCTCTCTCTCTCCAGGGAGTCTAGCACCAGACTGGTAGCACTAGGCCTCCTCTCCTCTACTCTCTCTCTCCAGGGAGTCTAACACCAGACTGGTAACACTACCCCTCCTCTCCTCTCTCTCTCCAGGGAGTCTAACACCAGACTGGTAACACTACCCTCTCCTCTCTCTCTCTCTCTCCAGGAGTCTAGCTGCCAGACTGGTAACATTACCCCTCCTCTCCCTCTCTCCTCCAGGGAGTCTAACACCAGACTGGTAACACTACCTCCTCTCTCTCCTCTCCCTCTCTCTCTCCAGGAGTCCTGCTACCAGACGCTGGTAACACTACCCCTCTCTCTCCCCTTCTCTCTCTCCAGGAGTCTAACACCAGACTGGTAACGCACCCCTCCTCTCCTCTCTCTCTCAGAGTCTAACACCAGACTGGTAACTACTCCCCTCCTCTCCCTCTCTCTCTCTCTCTCTCCAGAGTCTAACACCAGACTGGTAACACACCCCTCCTCTCCTCTCTCTCTCTCCAGGAGTCTAACACCAGACTGGTAACACTTTTCCACCCCTCCTCTCTCTCTCTCTCTCTCCAGGAGTCCCCAACACCAGACTGGTAACACTACCCCTCCTCTCCTCTCTCTCTCCACGGAGTCTTACACCAGACTGGTAACTACTACCCTCCTCCTCTCCCTCTCTCTCTCCAGGAGTCTAGCACCAGACTGGTAGCTTACACTACCCCTCCTCTCTCTCTCTCTCTCCAGGGGTCTAACACCGGACTGGTGAACACTGCCTCCTCTCCCTCTCTCTCTCTCTCCAGGGGGTCTAACACCAGACTGGTAGCTTTTTTACTACCCCCTCCTCTCCTCTCTCTCTCCAGAGTCCTAACACCGGACTGGTAACACTGCCCTCCCCTCTCCCTCTCTCTCTCCAGGGAGTCTAGCACCAGACTGGGCGCTTTCTTTCTTCCACTACCCCTCCTCTCTTCTCTCTCTCTCTCCGGGTCTAACACAGGCTGGAACCACCCCCCTCCTCTCCTCTCCGCGTTTTTTTTTCAGAGGCTGGTGACAGCTTTTCTGCACCCTCCTCTCCTCTCTCTCTCTCTCTCTCCAGGGGGTCTAACACCAGACTGGTAACACTTGCCTCACTCTCCTCTCTCTCTC
>NW_025547540.1:0-7500 GCF_905237065.1 Salmo salar
GAGGGAGAGGGAGGGAAAGGGGGAGAGAGAGGGGAGGGAGAGGGAGGGAGAGGGAGGAAGGGGGAGAGAGAGGGGAGGGAAAGGGGGAGAGAGTTGTTGCTTCAGTCTACAGTCGTATGTTTATGTTTCACGTAGCCAGCCACGCGGAGTCATGGTAACCTGTTTCACGTAGCCGGCCACGCGGAGTCATGGTAACCTGTTTCACGTAGCCAGCCACGCGGAGTCATGGCCCATGGTAACCTGTTTCACGTAGCCGGCCACGCGGAGTCATGGTAACCTGTTTCACGTAGCCAGCCACGCGGAGTCATGGCCCATGGTAACCTGTTTCACGTAGCCGGCCACGCGGAGTCATGGCAACCTGTTTCACGTAGCCGGCCACGCGGAGTCATGGTAACCTGTTTCACGTAGCCAGCCACGCGGAGTCATGGCCCATGGTAACCTGTTTCACGTAGCCGGCCACGCGGAGTCATGGTAACCTGTTTCACGTAGCCAGCCACGCGGAGTCATGGCCCATGGTAACCTGTTTCACGTAGCCGGCCACGCGGAGTCATGGCAACCTGTTTCACGTAGCCAGCCACGCGGAGTCACGGCCCATGGTAACCTGTTTCACGTAGCCGCCACGCCGGAGTCATGGCGCATGGTAACCTGTTTCACGTAGCCGCCACGCGGAGTCATGGCAACCTGTTTCACGTAGCCGGCCACGCGGAGTCATGGTAACCTGTTTCACGTAGCCGGCCACGCCGGAGTCATGGCAACCTGTTTCACGTAGCCGGCCACGCGGAGTCATGGCGCATGGTAACCTGTTTCATGTAGCCAGCCACGCGAGTCATGGCGCATGGTAACCTGTTTCACGTAGCCAGCCACGCGGAGCCATGGTAACCTGTTTCACGTAGCCAGCCACGCGGAGTCATGGCCCATGGTAACCTGTTTCACGAGCCGGCCACGCGGAGTCATGGCGCATGGTAACCTGTTTCACGTAGCCAGCCACGCCGAGTCATGGCAACCTGTTTCACGAGCCGGCCACGCCGGAGTCATGGTAACCTGTTTCACGTAGCCGGCCACGCGGAGTCATGGCAACCTGTTTCACGTAGCCGGCCACGCGGAGTCATGGCGCATGGTAACCTGTTTCATGTAGCCAGCCACGCGGAGTCATGGCGCATGGTAACCTGTTTCACGTAGCCGGCCACGCGGGAGTCATGGTAACCTGTTTCACGTAGCCAGCCACGCGGAGTCATGGCCCATGGTAACCTGTTTCACGTAGCCGGCCACGCGGAGTCATGGTAACCTGTTTCACGTAGCCAGCCACGCGGAGTCATGGCCCATGGTAACCTGTTTCACGTAGCCGCCACGCCGGAGTCATGGCAACCTGTTTCACGTAGCCGGCCACGCGGAGTCATGGTAACCTGTTTCACGTAGCCAGCCACGCGGAGTCATGGCCCATGGTAACCTGTTTCACGTAGCCGCCACGCGGGAGTCATGGTAACCTGTTTCACGTAGCCAGCCACGCGGAGTCATGGCCCATGGTAACCTGTTTCACGTAGCCGGCCACGCGGAGTCATGGCAACCTGTTTCACGTAGCCAGCCACGCGGAGTCATGGCCCATGGTAACCTGTTTCACGTAGCCGGCCACGCGGAGTCATGGCGCATGGTAACCTGTTTCACGTAGCCAGCCACGCGGAGTCATGGCAACCTGTTTCACGTAGCCGGCCACGCGGAGTCATGGTAACCTGTTTCACGTAGCCGGCCACGCGGAGTCATGGCAACCTGTTTCACGTAGCCGGCCACGCGGAGTCATGGCGCATGGTAACCTGTTTCATGTAGCCAGCCACGCGGAGTCATGGCGCATGGTAACCTGTTTCACGTAGCCAGCCACGCGGAGCCATGGTAACCTGTTTCACGTAGCCAGCCACGTGGAGTCATGGTAACCTGTTTCACGTAGCCAGCCACGCGGAGTCATGGCCCATGGCAACCTGTTTCACGTAGCCGGCCACGCGGAGTCATGGCAACCTGTTTCACGTAGCCAGCCACGCGGAGTCATGGCCCATGGTAACCTGTTTCACGTAGCCGGCCACGCGGAGTCATGGCGCATGGTAACCTGTTTCACGTAGCCAGCCACGCGGAGTCATGGCGACCTGTTTCACGAGCCGCCACGCGGAGTCATGGTAACCTGTTTCACGTAGCCGGCCACGCGGAGTCATGGCAACCTGTTTCACGTAGCCGGCCACGCGGAGTCATGGCGCATGGTAACCTGTTTCATGTAGCCAGCCACGCGGAGTCATGGCGCATGGTAACCTGTTTCACGTAGCCAGCCACGCGGAGCCATGGTAACCTGTTTCACGTAGCCGGCCACGCGAGTCATGGCGCATGGTAACCTGTTTCACGTAGCCAGCCACGCGGAGTCATGGTTAATCGTTTCACGTAGCCAGGCACGCGGGAGTCATGCCGCATGGTAACCTGTTTCACGTAGCCAGCCACGTGGAGTCATGGTAACCTGTTTCACGTAGCCGGCCACGCGGAGTCATGGCAACCTGTTTCACGTAGCCGGCCACGCGGAGTCATGGCGCATGGTAACCTGTTTCACGTAGCCAGCGACGCGGAGTCATGGTTAACCTGTTTCACGTAGCCAGCCACGCGGAGCCATGGTAACCTGTTTCACGTAGCCGGCCACGCCGGAGTCATGGCGCATGGTAACCTGTTTCACATAGCCAGCCACGCGGAGTCATGGTTAATCGTTTTCACATAGCCAGGCACGCGGAGTCATGCCGCATGGTAACCTGTTTCACGTAGCCAGCCACGTGGAGTCATGGTAACCTGTTTCACGTAGCCGGCCACGCGGAGTCATGGCAACCTGTTTCACGTAGCCGGCCACGCGGAGTCATGGCGCATGGTAACCTGTTTCACGTAGCCAGCGACGCGGAGTCATGGTTAACCTGTTTCACGTAGCCAGCCACGCGGAGTCATGGTTAATCGTTTTCACATAGCCAGGCACGCGGAGTCATGCCGCATGGTAACCTGTTTCACGTAGCCAGCCACGTGGAGTCATGGTAACCTGTTTCACGTAGCCGGCCACGCGGAGTCATGGCAACCTGTTTCACGTAGCCGGCCACGCGGAGTCATGGCGCATGGTAACCTGTTTCACGTAGCCAGCGACGCGGAGTCATGGTTAACCTGTTTCACGTAGCCAGCCACGCGGAGTCATGCCGCATGGTAACCTGTTTCACGTAGCCAGCCACGCGGAGTCATAGCCCATGGTAACCTGTTTCACGTAGCCAGCCACGTGGAGTCATGGTAACCTGTTTCACGTAGCCGGCCACGCGGAGTCATGGCAACCTGTTTCACGTAGCCAGCCACGCGGAGTCATGGCCCATGGTAACCTGTTTCACGTAGCCAGCCACGCGGAGTCATGGCCCATGGTAACCTGTTTCACGTAGCCAGCCACGTGGAGTCATGGTAACCTGTTTCACGTAGCCGGCCACGCGGAGTCATGGCAACCTGTTTCACGTAGCCAGCCACGCGGAGTCATGGCCCATGGTAACCTGTTTCACGTAGCCAGCCACGCAGAGTCATGGCCCATGGTAACCTGTTTCACGTAGCCGGCCACGCGGAGTCATGGCGCATGGTAACCTGTTTCACGTAGCCAGCCACGCGGAGTCATGCTAACCTGTTTCACGGAGCCAGCCACGCAGAGTCATGGCGCATGGTAACCTGTTTCACGTAGCCAGCCACGCAGAGTCATGGCGCATGGTAACCTGTTTCACGTAGCCGGCCACGCGGAGTCATGGCCCATGGCAACCTGTTTCACGTAGCCAGCCACGCGGAGTCATGGCCCATGGTAACCTGTTTCACGTAGCCAGCCACGCGGAGTCATGGCGCATGGTAACCTGTTTCACGTAGCCAGCCACGCGGAGTCATGGCGCATGGTAACCTGTTTCACGTAGCCAGCCACGCGGAGTCATGGTAACCTGTTTCACGTAGCCGGCCACGCGGAGTCATGCTAACCTGTTTCACGTAGCCAGCCACGCAGAGTCATGGCGCATGGTAACCTGTTTCACGTAGCCGGCCACGCGGAGTCATGGCACATATTTATTAACAAGATAATGTGGGCTATTTACTTAATTTTTCTGTTTTAATAAAATACATAATTCGAAGAAGAAACATCTGGGGGGTAATTAATACCTTGTAGCAAAACTGTAACTAAAACTTTAATCTCAAGAGATGACAGGTTAAAGGTTTAAATATTATTTTACTTAGAAAATAGTCCTGATCAAATAGGCCTAGAAAATACACTTAATGAATTTTCAGTCATTTCAATCGTTAAGCCCACGTCTTTCTACGCGATACCACGGCTAATGTTTCCTATCTGGGAGGTGAACTTAAATTCGCTGTGTATTTCAGACGGAATCAATACATTACAATGTACCAGAGTTGACCAACAAAACCAGTGGGGCAAACCCCCCCCCCCCCCCCAGACCCCCCTCCCGGCTGGGAGTGGAGCACCTGTCTGGCTACTTTTTCTATTTGTCTGACTACTCAATGTACCAGAGTAAACCAACATAGAGCTCCTTCTGCAAAAAAAATAAATAAATTCAAAACCAGTGGGGCAAACCCCCCCCAGACCCCCCTCCCGGCTGGGAGTGGAGCACCTGGCTGGCTACTCAATGTACCTGTGGGAAACACTGCAGGGGTAGTAATATTTACACTATAGTGATTTAGCTGATGTTCTGATCCAGAGCCACGTTCAGAACATTCATCTCCAGACAGGTGGGACGACCACCACATACCTCCAGGTGTAGTCAGATAGGTGGGACCACCACATACCTCCAGGTGTAGTCAGACAGGTGGGACGACCACCACATACCTCCAGGTGTAGTCAGATAGGTGGGACCACCACCACATACCTCCAGGTGTAGTCAGACAGGTGGGACCACCACATACCTCCAGGTGTAGTCAGATAGGTGGGACCACCACATACCTCCAGGTGTAGTCAGACAGGTGGGACGACCACCACATACCTCCAGGTGTAGTCAGACAGGTGGGACCACCACATACCTCCAGGTGTAGTCAGACAGGTGGGACCACCACATACCTCCAGGTGTAGTCAGATAGGTGGGACCACCACATACCTCCAGGTGTAGTCAGACAGGTGGGACGACCACCACATACCTCCAGGTGTAGTCAGACAGGTGGGACGACCACCACATACCTCCAGGTGTAGTCAGATAGGTGGGACGACCACCACATACCTCCAGGTGTAGTCAGATAGGTGGGACGACCACCACATACCTCCAGGTGTAGTCAGACAGGTGGGACTGACCACCACATACCTCCAGGTGTAGTCAGTAAACTTTACCTCAGTAAAGCAGCTTTCAGGTGTGTGTGTGTGTGTGTGTGTGTGTGTGTGTGTGTGTGTGTGTGTGTGTGTGTGTGTGTGTGTGTGTGTGTGTGTGTGTGTGTGTGTGTGTGTGTGTGTGTGCTAGTTTAAGGGGTGGTGGATTTTGTGACCTAGGTCTAATTGAGGTATTTAAACAGTTTAAGCATCGGGAACAGAAGGTTGTTACACACACACACACACACACACACACACACACACACACACACACACACACACACACCTCTTAGGGCTCGTACTGTTTAAGACAGCATTTTATTCATGATAATGTTTATGACCCTGAAACTCCCCAAAGTGGACTGTGTGTGTGTGTGTGTGTGTGTTCTGGGAGATGTGACTCTGTCACCTTCCTCTGGGCTCAGCCAGGTGTGAAAATACATTCTGTCACACCCCTACTACTGGGGCTACTTATGCTGGGCTTGTGTGTCCTTCTTCCTCACTGATGTCCTCAGGACTGTGTGTGTGTGTGTGTCTTCCTCTCTCAGCGATGTCCTCAGGGATTTGTGGTCTCAACAGCTAACTCTGGAGAGGAGTCTGTTAGAGAAGCCAGGTGCTTTGAATTCTCTCCTCCTACCTACCCCCCCCCCCACCTTACTGTGTCTCAGTCCTGTTACAGTGGAGAGAGAGGAGGAGGAGGGAGAGGAGGAGGGAGGGGAGGAGGAGGAGGGGGAGGGAGGGAGAGGAGGAGGAAGAGGATGAGGAGGAGAGAGATGAAGGGAGCAGCCACAACTTTACTGATGGCTTCCCCTATCCCTAATGATCTCTCTCTCCCTCGTTTCTCTGTGACCCGGTAGAGAAAATAGAATGATAGAGAGAGAAATTACCTGGAGAGGGAGGGAGGGAGAGGAGGAGGGAGGTAGAAAGGGAGAGAGGGAGGGAGGGAGAGGAGGAAGAGAGGGAGGGAGAGGAGGATGAGGGAGGAAGGGAGGGAGAGGAGGGAGGTAGAAAGGGAGAGGAGGATGAGAGAGGAAGGAAGAAAGGGAGGGGAGGAGGAGGATGAGGGAGGGAGGGAGGTAGAAAGGGAGAGGAGGAGGATGAGGAAGGGAGAGGAGGAGGGAGGTAGAAAGGGAGAGAGGGAGGGAGGGAGAGGAGGAAGAGAGGGAGGGAAAGGAGGATGAGGGAGGGAGGAAGGGAGCGAGCACGGTTATTTCCTGCATTCTTTATTCAGACTAAATACATTTCTCTAAAGATCAGACATGTGTCTGTGTCAGCATTAAGACCACAGCACCCCCATCAGGCCACAGGAGGTACAGAAACCCCCATCAGGCCACAGGAGGTACAGAAACCCCCATCAGGCCACAGGAGGTACAGAAACCCCCATCAGGCCACAGGAGGTACAGAAACCCCCATCAGGCCACAGGAGGTACAGCACCCCGATCAGGCCACAGGAGGTACAGAAACCCCCATCAGGCCACAGGAGGTACAGAACCCCCATCAGGCCACAGGAGGTACAGAACCCCCATCAGGCCACAGGAGGTACAAAAAGAGAGTGTGGGGTTCAGTACAGAGCAGGTGATTGGTTCAGGTATGTCAGTACAGAGCAGGTGATTGGTTCAGGTATATCAGTACAGAGCAGGTGATTGGTTCAGGTATATCAGTACAGAGCAGGTGATTGGTTCAGGTATATCAGTACAGAGCAGGTGATTGGTTCAGGTATATCAGTACAGAGCAGGTGATTGGTTCAGGTATATCAGTACAGAGCAGGTGATTGGTTCAGGTATATCGGTACAGAGCAGGTGATTGGTTCAGGTATATCGGTACAGAGCAGGTGATTGGTTCAGGTATATCAGTACAGAGCAGGTGATTGGTTCAGGTATATCGGTACAGAGCAGGTGATTGGTTCAGGTATATCAGTACAGAGCAGGTGATTGGTTCAGGTATATCGGTACAGAGCAGGTGATTGGTTCAGGTATATCAGTACAGAGCAGGTGATTGGTTCAGGTATATCAGTACAGAGCAGGTGATTGGTTCAGGTATATCAGTACAGAGCAGGTGATTGGTTCAGGTATATCAGTACAGAGCAGGTGATTGGTTCAGGTATATCAGTACAGAGCAGGTGATTGGTTCAGGTATATCAGTACAGAGCAGGTGATTGGTTCAGGTATATCAGT
>NW_025547540.1:12500-65000 GCF_905237065.1 Salmo salar
AACAGATCTGGGGAAGGGTACTAAAACATTTCTGCAGATTGAAGGTCCCCAAGAACACAGTGGCCTCCATCGTTCTTAAATGGAAGAAGTTTGAAACCACCAAGACTCTTCCTAGAGCTGGCTGCCCGGCCAAACTGACCAATCGGGGGAGAAGGGCCTTAGTCAGGGAAGTGACCAAGAACCCAATGGTCACTCTGACAGAGCTACAGAGTTCCTCTGTGGAGATGGGAGAACCTTCCAGAAGGACAACCATCTCTGCAACACTCCACCAATCAGGCCAGACGGAAGCCACTCCTCAGTAAAAGGCACATGACAGCCCGCTAGGAGTTTGCCAAAAGGCACCTAAAGACTCTCAGACCATGAGAAAAAAGATTATTTGGTCTGATGAAACCAAGATTGAACTCTTTGGCCTGAATGCCAAGCATCACGTCTGGAGGAAACCTGGCACCATCCCTACGGTGAAGCATGGTGGTGGCAGCATCATGTTGTGGGGATGTTTTTCAGCGGCGGGGACTGGAAGACTAGTCAGGATCGAGGGAAAGATGAATGGAGCAAAGTACAGAGAGATCCTTGATGAAAACCTGCTACAGAGCGCTCAGGACCTCAGACTGGGGTGAAGGTTCACCTTCCAACAGGACAATGACCCTAAGCACACAGCCAAGACAATGCAGGAGTGGCTTCGGGACAAATATCTGAATGTCCTTGAGTGGCCCAGCCAGAGCCCGGACTTGAACCCGATCTAACATCTCTGGAGAGACCTGAAAATATCTGTGCAGCGACACTCCCCATCCAACCTGACAGAGCTTGAGTGGATCTACAGAGAAGAATGGGAGAAACTCCCCAAATACAGGTGTGCCAAGCTTGTAGCATCATACGCAAGAAGACTCCAGGCTGTAATTTCTGCCAAAGGTGCTTCAACAAAGTACTGAATAAAGGGTCTGAATACTTATGTAAATGTGATATTTCAGTTTTTATATATGTAAACATTTCTAAAAAACCTGTTTTTGGTTTGTCATTATGGTGTATTGTGATGTCATTATGGGGTATTGTGATGTCATTATGGGGTATTGTGATGTCATTATGGGGTGTTGTGATGTCATTATGGGGTATTGTGATGTCATTATGGGGTATTGTGATGTCATTATGGGGTTTTCTGTGTCGCTTGATGAGGGGGAAAAAACGATTAAATACATTTTTAAGATAAGGCTGTTCTGTAACAAGATAAAGTCCAGGGGTCTGAATACTTCCCCAATGCCCTGTATACATCACTTCTGATTCTGTCAGGAACTAGCTAGTGATCAAAACATATGGACCGTTGTCTCTCCACTTCCAATAACAACACTGTGTGTGTGTGTGTGTGTGTGTGTGTGTGTGTGTGTGTGTGTGTGTGTGTGTGTGTGTGTGTGTGTGTGTGTGTGTGTGTGTGTGTGTGTGTGTGTGTGTGTGTGTGTGTGTGTGTTACAATAACATATGCATAATGTTTCCCAGTTCTCCCACTCCTTACCGTTTTTAAATCCCTATAAGATTTATAGAACGCTGGTGGATTTATAGAACACTGGGGGATTTATAGAACACTGGGGGATTTATAGAACGCTGGTGGATTTATAGAACACTGGGGGATTTATAGAACACTGGGGGATTTATAGAACGCTGGTGGATTTATAGAACACTGGTGGATTTATAGAACACTGGGGGATTTATAGAACGCTGGTGGATTTATAGAACACTGGGGGATTTATAGAACACTGGTGGATTTATAGAACGCTGGGGGATTTATAGAACACTGGTGGATTTATAGAACACTGGGGGATTTATAGAACGCTGGGGGATTTATAGAACACTGGTGGATTTATAGAACGCTGGTGGATTTATAGAACGCTGGGGGATTTATAGAACACTGGGGGATTTATAGAACGCTGGGGGATTTATAGAACACTGGGGGATTTATAGAACGCTGGTGGATTTATAGAACACTGGGGGATTTATAGAACACTGGGGGATTTATAGAACACTGGGGAATTTATAGAACGCTGGTGGATTTATAGAACACTGAGAGAGAGGACTCAGGTAGCAGACAGAGGAGGAGAGGGGAGAGGACTCAGGTAGCAGACAGAGGAGGAGGGGGAGAGTGAGGACTCAGGTAGCAGACAGAGGAGGAGGGGGAGAGTGAGGACTCAGGTAGCAGACGGAGGTGGAGAGGGGGGAGTGAGGACTCAGGTAGCAGACAGAGGTGGAGGGGAGAGAGGACTCAGGTAGCAGACGGAGGAGGAGGGGGAGAGAGGACTCAGGTAGCAGACGGAGGAGGAGGGGGAGAGAGAGGACTCAGGTAGCAGACAGAGGAGGAGGGGGAGAGTGAGGACTCAGGTAGCAGACGGAGGTGGAGAGGGGGAGAGGACTCAGGTAGCAGACGGAGGAGGAGGGGGAGAGAGTGAGGACTCAGGTAGCAGACAGAGGAGGAGGGGGAGAGAGGACTCAGGTAGCAGACGGAGGAGGAAGGGGGGAGAGTGAGGACTCAGGTAGCAGATGGAGGAGGAGGAGAGAGTGAGGACTCAGGTAGCAGACGGAGGAGGAGGAGGAGAGAGTGAGGACTCAGGTAGCAGACGGCGGGAGGAGAGGGGAGAGTGAGGACTCAGGTAGCAGACGGAGGAGGAGGAGGGGAGAGTGAGGACTCAGGTAGCAGACGGAGGAGGAAGGGGAGAGAGTGAGGACTCAGGTAGCAGACGGAGGAGGAGGGGGAGGGGAGAGTGAGGACTCAGGTAGCAGACGGAGGAGGAGGGGAGAGTGAGGACTCAGGTAGCAGACGGAGGAGGAGGGGAGAGTGAGGACTCAGGTAGCAGACGGAGGAGGAGGAGGGAGAGTGAGGACTCAGGTAGCAGACGGAGGAGGAGGAGGAGGGAGAGTGAGGACTCAGGTAGCAGACGGAGGAGGAGGGGGGGAGAGTGAGGACTCAGGTAGCAGACGGAGGAGGAGGAGGGGAGAGTGAGGACTCAGGTAGCAGACGGAGGAGGAGGAGGGGAGAGTGAGGACTCAGGTAGCAGACGGAGGAGGAGGGGAGGGGAGAGTGAGGACTCAGGTAGCAGACGGAGGAGGAGGGGGAGAGTGAGGACTCAGGTAGCAGACGGAGGAGGAGGGGAGAGTGAGGACTCAGGTAGCAGACGGAGGAGGAGAGGAGGGGAGAGTGAGGACTCAGGTAGCAGACGGAGGAGGAGGGAGAGAGTGAGGACTCAGGTAGCAGACGGAGGAGGAGGGGGAGAGTGAGGACTCAGGTAGCAGACGGAGGAGGAGGGGGGGAGAGTGAGGACTCAGGTAGCAGACGGAGGAGGAGGAGGGGGAGAGTGAGGACTCAGGTAGCAGACGGAGGAGGAGGAGGGGAGAGTGAGGACTCAGGTAGCAGACGGAGGAGGAGGAGGAGGGGAGAGTGAGGACTCAGGTAGCAGACGGAGGAGGAGGAGGGGAGAGTGAGGACTCAGGTAGCAGACGGAGGAGGAGGAGGGGAGAGTGAGGACTCAGGTAGCAGACGGAGGAGGAAGGGGAGAGTGAGGACTCAGGTAGCAGACGGAGGAGGAGGAGGAGGGAGAGTGAGGACTCAGGTAGCAGACGGAGGAGGAGGAGGAGGGGGAGAGTGAGGACTCAGGTAGCAGACGGAGGAGGAGGGGAGAGTGAGGACTCAGGTAGCAGACGGAGGAAGGAGGAGGGGAGAGTGAGGACTCAGGTAGCAGACGGAGGAGGAAGGGGGGAGAGTGAGGACTCAGGTAGCAGATGGAGGAGAGAGTGAGGACTCAGGTAGCAGACGGAGGAGGAGGAAGGGGACAGTGAGGACTCAGGTAGCAGACGGAGGAGGAGGAGGGGAGAGTGAGGACTCAGGTAGCAGACGGAGGAGGAGGAGGGGAGAGTGAGGACTCAGGTAGCAGACGGAGGAGGAGGAGGGGAGAGTGAGGACTCAGGTAGCAGACGGAGCGTCACACAGAAAAACGGACGGTTACACACGGCAGAGCAGCTATTTTTAACAAACTAAACACTGAAAATACCATTTCTAGAAGGTAAAGTAGAAACTCAAACCGGTCCATGCATCAAATACGGTGTGTGTGTGTGTGTGTGTGTGTGTGTGTGTGTTGGGTATAACAGTGTGGGCTTTGTGTGGGCTTTAGGATTAACAGGGCTTTGCCTCCAGCCAAACCAAGAAGCCGAGGAGAGTACAGCTTAGTGTGTGTGTGTGTGTGTGTGTGTGTGGTGCTACGCATGGCTGGTTGTGTCCACATCGACGACCCTCTCCAACTGAACGTCCCGTGGACTCTTTATTGGTCCGTCTGGCCCGTGGGGATCCAACATGGCTGCCGCGGTGTGAATCTGACATGGACCAACTCTTTCTTCACCTCAATAGAACAGAACTACATAAATTAACTTTATATCCTGAATACAAAGAGTTATGTTTGGGGCAAATTCCAACACAACACATGACTTGAGTCCCCACTCGTCATATGTTCCAGCGTAGTGGTGGCTGCATCATGTGTTGGGTATGCTTGTCATCGGCAAAGACAAGGGAGGTTGTTTTTCCCGGATAAAAAGAAACAGAATAGAGCTAAGCAGGTAAAAATCCTGGATGAAAACCTGGTCCAGTCTGCTTTCCACCAGACACTGGGAGATGAATTCACCTTCCAGCAGGACAATAACCTACAACACAAGGACAAATATACACTGGAGTTACTCACCAAGAAGACAGTGAATGTTCCCTGAGTGGCCGAGTTACAGATTTGATTTAAATCGTCTTGGAAACCTATGACAAGACTTTAAAATGTTTGTCTAGCCATGATCAATAACCAACTTGACAGAGCTTGAACAATTATGAGAAGAATAATGTGAAAATATTGTACAATCCAGGTGTGTAAAGCTCTTAGAGACTCAACCCAGAAAGACTCCCAGCTCTAATGACTCTTAGAGACTCACCCAGAAAGACTCCCAGCTGTAATGACTCTTAGAGACTCACCCAGAAAGACTCTAATCTGCTGTAATCACTGCCAAAGGTGCTTCTACAAAATATTGACTCGGGGCTGTGAATACTTATGTAAATGAGATATTTCTGTATTTCATTTTCAATAAGTTCGTAAAAATGTGTAAAAAAAAACGTTTTCTCACTTTGTCATTATGGGGTATAGCGTGTAGATGGGTGAGAGGAAAAAAATCTATTCAATTAATTTCGACTTCATGGCTGTAACAAAACGAAATGTAGAATAAGTCGAGAGGGTATGAATACTTTCTGAAAGCGCTGTACCTGATTTAACTACTTACAGTAGGGAGTGCATACTTTTTTCGTACTGGTCCCCCCGTTGGGAATCGAACCCGCAACCCTGCACTATGCTCTACCATCTGAGACCCCCACGGGACCGTTCACCGTTGGGAATCGAACCCACAACCCTGCACTATGCTGGACAGGGGGGGACCTGAGATGGGGGTCTAGGATGAATTACATGGACAGGGGGGGACCTGAGATGGGGGGTCTAGGATGAATTACATGGACGGGAGGAGACCTGAGATGGGGGTCTAGGATGAATTACATGGACGGGGGGGCTAAGATGGGGGTCTAGGATGAATTACATGGACAGGGGGGGCTGAGATGGGGGTCTAGGATGAATTACATGGACAGGTGGGGACCTGAGATGGGGATCTAGGATAAATTACATGGACGGGGGGACCTGAGATGGGGGTCTAGGATGAATTACATGGACAGGGGGGACCTGAGATGGGGGTCTAGGATGAATTACATGGACGGGGGGGACCTGAGATGGGGATCTAGGATGAATTACATGGACGGGGGGGACCTGAGATGGGGGGTCTTGGATGAATTACATGGACGGGGGGGACCTGAGATGGGGGTCAAGGATGAATTACATGGACGGGGGGACCTGAGATGGGGGGTCTAGGATGAATTACATGGACGGGGGGCTGAGATGGGGGTCTAGGATGAATTACATGGACGGGGGGGCCTGAGATGGGGGGTCTAGGATGAATTACATGGACAGGGGGGGGCTGAGATGGGGGTCTAGGATGAATTACATGGACAGGGGGGGACCTGAGATGGGGGTCTAGGATGAATTACATGGACAGGGGGGACCTGAGATGGGGGTCTAGGATGAATTACATGGACAGGGGGGACCTGAGATGGGGGTCAAGGATGAATTACATGGACAGGGGGGAGCCTGAGATGGGGGTCTAGGATGAATTACATGGACGGGGGGACCTGAGATGGGGGGTCTAGGATGAATTACATGGACAGGGGGGGCCTGAGATGGGGGTCTTGGATGAATTACATGGACGGGGGACCTGAGATGGGGGACTAGGATGAATTACATGGACGGGGGGACCTGAGATGGGGATATAGGATGAATTACATGGACAGGGGGGACCTGAGATGGGGATCTAGGATGAATTACATGGACGGGGGGGACCTGAGATGGGGGTCTAAAATGAATTATATGGACGGGGGGACCTGAGATGGGGGATATAGGATGAATTACATGGACGGGGGGACCTGAGATGGGGGTCTAGGATGAATTACATGGACGGGGGACCTGAGATGGGGGATCTAGGATGAATTACATGGACGGGGGGACCTGAGATGGGGGTCTAGGATGAATTACATGGACTGGGGGACCTGAGAATGGGATTTAGGATGAATTACATGGACGGGGGGACCTGAGATGGGGGTCTAGGATGAATTACATGGAGAGGGGGGGGGACCTGAGATGGGGATCTAGGATGAATTACATGGACAGGGGGGACCTGAGATGGGGTCTAGGATGAATTACATGGACGGGGACCTGAGATGGGGATCTAGGATGAATTACATGGACGGGGGACCTGAGATGGGGGTCTAGGATGGATTACATGGATGGGGGGACCTGAGATGGGGATCTAGGATGAATTACATGGACGGGGGGACCTGAGATGGGGGTCTAGAATGAATTACATGGACAGGGGGAGACCTGAGATGGGGGTCTAGGATGAATTACATGGACAGGGGGAGACCTGAGATGGGGATCTAGGATGAATTACATGGACAGGGGGGACCTGAGATGGGGGGTCAAGGATGAATTACATGGACAGGGGGGAGCCTGAGATGGGGGTCTAGGATGAATTACATGGATGGGGGTCTAGGATGAATTAAATGGACAGGGGGGACCTGAGATGGGGATCTAGGATGAATTACATGGACAGGGGGGGACCTGAGATGGGGGTCTAGGATGAAATACATGGACAGGGGGGGCCTGAGATGGGGGTCTTGGATGAATTACATGGACGGGGGGACCTGAGATGGGGGTCTAGGATGAATTACATGGACGGGGGGACCTGAGATGGGGATATAGGATGAATTACATGGACAGGGGGGACCTGAGATGGGGATCTAGGATGAATTACATGGACGGGGGGACCTGAGATGGGGGGTCTAGGATGAATTACATGGACAGGGGGGGCCTGAGATGGGGGTCTTGGATGAATTACATGGACGGGGGACCTGAGATGGGGGACTAGGATGAATTACATGGACGGGGGGACCTGAGATGGGGATATAGGATGAATTACATGGACAGGGGGGACCTGAGATGGGGATCTAGGATGAATTACATGGACGGGGGGACCTGAGATGGGGGTCTAAAATGAATTATATGGACGGGGGACCTGAGATGGGGGATATAGGATGAATTACATGGACGGGGGGACCTGAGATGGGGGTCTAGGATGAATTACATGGACGGGGGGACCTGAGATGGGGGATCTAGGATGAATTACATGGACGGGGGGACCTGAGATGGGGGTCTAGGATGAATTACATGGACTGGGGGGACCTGAGAATGGGGAGAGATGGGGGTCTAGGATGAATTACATGGAGAGGGGGGGACCTGAGATGGGGATCTAGGATGAATTACATGGACAGGGGGGACCTGAGATGGGGTCTAGGATGAATTACATGGACGGGGACCTGAGATGGGGATCTAGGATGAATTACATGGACGGGGGGACCTGAGATGGGGGTCTAGGATGGATTACATGGATGGGGGGACCTGAGATGGGGATCTAGGATGAATTACATGGACGGGGGGACCTGAGATGGGGGGTCTAGAATGAATTACATGGACAGGGGGAGACCTGAGATGGGGGTCTAGGATGAATTACATGGACAGGGGGAGACCTGAGATGGGGATCTAGGATGAATTACATGGACAGGGGGGGACCTGAGATGGGGGTCAAGGATGAATTACATGGACAGGGGGGAGCCTGAGATGGGGGGTCTAGGATGAATTACATGGATGGGGGGTCTAGGATGAATTAAATGGACAGGGGGGACCTGAGATGGGGATCTAGGATGAATTACATGGACAGGGGGGGACCTGAGATGGGGGTCTAGGATGAAATACATGGACAGGGGGGGCCTGAGATGGGGGTCTTGGATGAATTACATGGACGGGGGACCTGAGATGGGGGTCTAGGATGAATTACATGGACGGGGGGACCTGAGATGGGGATATAGGATGAATTACATGGACAGGGGGACCTGAGATGGGGATCTAGGATGAATTACATGGACTGGGGGGACCTGAGATGGGGGTCTAGGATGAATTACATGGACAGGGGGACCTGAGATGGGGGTCTAGGATGAATTACATGGACGGGGGGACCTGAGATGGGGGTTCTAGGATGAATTACATGGACGGGGGGACCTGAGATGGGGATCCAGGATGAATTACATGGACGGGGGGACCTGAGATGGGGGTCTAGGATGAATTACATGGACAGGGGGGGACCTGAGAATGGGATCTAGGATGAATTGCATGGACGGGTGGACCTGAGATGGGGGGTCTAGGATGAATTACATGGAGAGGGGGGGACCTGAGATGGGGATCTAGGATGAATTACATGGACAGGGGGGACCTGAGATGGGGTCTAGGATGAATTACATGGATGGGGGACCTGAGATGGGGATCTAGGATGAATTACATGGACGGGGGGACCTGGGATGGGGGTCTAGGATGAATTACATGGACGGGGGGACCTGAGATGGGGATCTAGGATGAATTACATGGATGGGGGACCTGAGATGGGGGTCTAGGATGAATTACATGGACAGGGGGGACCTGAGATGGGGATATAGGATGAATAACATGGACAGGGAGGGACCTGAGATGGGGATCTAGGATGAATTACATGGACAGGGGGGACTTGAGATGGGGGTCTAGGATGAATTACATGGACAGGGGGGACCTGAGATGGGGTCTAGGATGAATTACATGGACAGGGGCGGACCTGAGATGGGGATCTAGGATGAATTACATGGACGGGGGACCTGAGATGGGGATCTAGGATGAATTACATGGATGGGGGGACCTGAGATGGGGGTCTAGGATGAATTACATGGACAGGAGGGACCTGAGATGGGGATCTAGGATGAATTACATGGACAGGGGGGACTTGAGATGGGGGTCTAGGATGAATTACATGGACAGGGGGGACCTGAGATGGGGTCTAGGATGAATTACATGGACAGGGGCGGACCTGAGATGGGGATCTAGGATGAATTACATGGACGGGGGGACCTGAGATGGGGATCTAGGATGAATTACATGGACGGGGGGACCTGAGATGGGGTCTAGGATGAATTACATGGACGGGGGGACCTGCGATGAGGGTCTAGGATGAATTACATGGACGGGGGGGACCTGAGATGGGGGTCTAGGATGAATTACATGGACGGGGGGGACCTGAGATGGGGTCTAGGATGAATTACATGGACGGGGGGACCTGAGATGGGGATCTAGGATGAATTACATGGACGGGGGGACCTGAGATGGGGATCTAGGATGAATTACATAACATGGACAGGGGGGACCTGAGATGGGGATCTAGGATGAATTACATGGACGGGGGGACCTGAGATGGGAATCTAGGATGATTTATGTGGACGGGGGGGACCTGAGATGGGATCTAGGATGAATTACATGGACAGGGGGGACCTGAGATGGGATCTAGGATGAATTACATGGACGGGGGGACCTGAGATGGGGATCTAGGATGAATTACATGGACGGGGGGACCTGAGATGGGGATCTAGGATGAATTACATGGATAGGGGGGACCTGAGATGGGGATCTAGGATGAATTACATGGATAGGGGGGGACCTGAGATGGGGATCTAGGATGAATTACATGGACGGGGGACCTGAGATGGGGATCTAGGATGAATTACTTGGACAGGGGGGACCTGAGATGGGGTCTAGGATGAATTACATGGACGGGGGGGACCTGAGATGGGGATCTAGGTTGAATAACATGGACAGGGGGGGCTAAGATGGGGATCTAGGATGAATTACATGGACAGGGGGGACCTGAGATGGGGATCTAGGATGAATTACATGGACGGGGGGACCTGAGATGGGGTCTAGGATGAATTACATGGACGGGGGACCTGAGATGGGGATCTAGGATGAATTACATGGACAGGGGGGACCTGAGATGGGGATCTAGGATGAATTACATGGACGGGGGGGACCTGAGATGGGAATCTAGGATGAATTACATGGACGGGGGGACCTGAGATGGGGATCTAGGATGAATTACATAACATGGACAGGGGGGACCTGAGATGGGGATCTTGGATGAATTACATGGACAGGGGGGGACCTGAGATGGGGATCTAGGATGAATTACATGGACAGGGGGGGCCTGAGATGGGGATCTAGGATGAATTATGTGGACTGGGGGACCTGAGATGGGGGTCTAGGATGAATTACATGGACGGGGGGACCTGAGATGGGAATCTAGGATGAATTACATAACATGGACAGGGGGGACCTGAGATGGGGGTCTAGGATGAATTACATGGACAGGGGGGACCTGAGATGGGGGTCTAGGATGAATTACATGGACAGGGGGACCTGAGATGGGGGGTCTAGGATGAATTACATGGACAGGGGGGACCTGAGATGGGGGTCTAGGATGAATTACATGGACAGGGGGACCTGAGATGGGGGTCTAGGATGAATTACATGGACAGGGGGGACCTGAGATGGGGGTCTTGGATGAATTACATGGACAGGGGGGGACCTGAGATGGGGGGTGTAGGATGAATTACTTGGACAGGGAGGGGACCTGAGATGGGGGTCTAGGATGAATTACATGGACAGGGGGGACCTGAGATGGGGGTCTAGGATGAATTACATGGACGTGGGGGACCTGAGATGGGGGTCTAGGATGAATTACATGGACAGGGGGGACCTGAGATGGGGGTCTTGGATGAATTACATGGACAGGGGGGACCTGAGATGGGGGGTCTAGGATGAATTACTTGGACAGGGAGGGGACCTGAGATGGGGGGTCTAGGATGAATTACATGGACGGGGGGACCTGAGATGGGGATCTAGGATGAATTACATGGACAGGGGGGACCTGAGATGGGGATCTAGGATGAGTAACATGGACGGGGACCTGAGATGGGGATCTAGGATGAATTACATGGACGGGGGGGACCTGAGATGGGAATCTAGGATGAATTACATGGACGTGGACCTGAGATGGGGATCTAGGATGAATTACATGGACAGGGGGAGACCTGAGATGGGGATCTAGGATGAATTACATGGACAGGGGGGGACCTGAGATGGGGGGTCTAGGATGAATTACATGGACGGGGGGGACCTGAGATGGGGGTCTAGGATGAATTACATGGACGGGGCGACCTGAGATGGGGGTCTAGGATGAATTACATGGACGGGGAGACCTGAGATGGGGGTCTAGGATGAATAACATGGACGGGGGGGGCTGAGATGGGGGTCTAGGATGAATTACATGGACGGGGGGCTGAGATGGGGGTCTAGGATGAATTACATGACATGGACCCTCTTCCAGGGACCCCATCCATAGACCCTGACCTCTCAGCCTGACCTCTCACCCCCTCTCACCTGACCTTTCCCCCTCAGCCCTCACCCTGACCTCTCCCCCTCAGCCCTCACCCATATCTCAGCCCTCACCCATATCTCAGCCCTCACCCATATCTCAGCCCCTCACCCATATCTCCCCCTCAGCCCTCACCCATATCTCAGCCCTCACCCATATCTCAGCCCCCTCACCCATATCTCCCCCTCAGCCCTCACCCATATCTCCCCCTCAGCCCTCACCCATATCTCCCCCTCAGCCCTCACCCATATCTCAGCCCTCACCCATATCTCCCCCTCAGCCCTCACCCATATCTCAGCCCTCACCCATATCTCAGCCCTCACCCATATCTCACCCTCAGCCCTCACCCATATCTCAGCCCTCACCCATATCTCAGCCCTCACCCATATCTCCCCTCAGCCTCACCCATATCTCCCCCTCAGCTTCAGACCAGAGAGAGAGAGAGAGAGAGAGAGAGAGAGAGAGAGAGAGAGAGAGAGAGAGAGAGAGAGAGAGAGAGAGATTCATCCCTTTAATTAATATTGTCTGAGACAAACACACAGAGAGAAGCTGTGACTGTCGTTATCACCGGGCTGATGGGAAAGGATGGAATTGCATTTCTAGTCTTTTTTCTGTCTTTGGTTCTTTCTCTTCTCTGCTGAATCAGAGTTTGGAGATAAGAGGAACCCAAGGTCAGAGGGAGGGAGGGGGAGAGGGATGGAGGGGAGGGAGGGAGGGGGAGAGGGAGGGAGAGGGATGGAGGCGGAGAGGGGTGGAGGGAGGGAGGGAGGGAGGGAGGGGGAGAGAGAGGGAGGGAGGGAGGGAGGGAGGGGGAGGGAGAGAGGGAGGGAGGGGAGGGAGGGAGGGATGGAGGGGGAGGGAGGGAGGGAGAGAGAGGGAGGGAGGGAGGGAGGGGAGAGGGATGGAGGGGAGGGGGGAGAGGGAGGGAGAGGGATGGAGGCGGAGAGGGATGGAGGTGGAGGAGGAGGGAGGGAGGGAGGGAGGGAGAGAGAGAGGGAGGGAGGGAGGGAGGGGGAGAGAGAGGGAGGGAGGGAGGGGAGAGGGAGAGAGGGAGGGAGAGAGAGAGGGAGGGAGGGATGGAGGGGAGGAGGGAGAGAGGGAGGGGGAGAGGGATGGAGGGGAGGGAGGGTGTGAGGGAGAGAGAGGGAGGGAGGGATGGAGGTGGAGGGAGGGAGGGAGGGAGGGAGAGGGAGGGAGGGAGGGAAAGAGAGGGATGGAGGGAGAGGGAGAGAGGGATGAGGGAGAGGGAGGGAGGGAGAGAGAGGGAGGGAGGGAGGAGGAGAGAGGGAGGGAAGAGGGAGAGGGAGGGAGACAGAGGGGGAGAGCAAGAGAAGAGAGAAAGAGACCTACATCCAATTTACATGAGAGATGAGCTGGTTGGGTGATGGGGTCGGGACATGGGACTGTGATCTCCTAAAGAGTGTGTGTGTGTGTGTGTGTGTGTGTGTGTGTGTGTGTGTGTGTGTGTGTGTGTGTGTGTGTGTGTGTGTCTTTGTGATGGAGATGGGGCCAGTCGGCCGGCCGGTGTGTCCTGATAATGCCATGCCTCTCTAATAGCATTCATCCTCTCTGTCCTGAAACTACTCAAGTGGAAAAGAGAGGGAGGGAGAAAACCAGGGAGAGGTGTGGAGATGGGGGGTGGATATGAAGAAGGGGAGGGGAGGGAGAGAGGAGAGGGGGGGAGAGGGGGGAGAAAACCAGGGAGAGGTGTGGAGATGGGGGGTGGATATGAAGAAGGGGGGAGAGGGGGGAGAAAACCAGGGAGAGGTGTGGAGATGGGGGGGTGGATATGAAGAAGGGGAGGGGAGGGAGGAGAGGGAGGGAGGAGGGGGACCAGGGAGAGAGGTGGAGATGGGGGGGTGGATATGAAGAAGGGGAGGGATGAGAGGAGGGAGGAGGGAGGGAGGAGAGCGGGGAGAAAACCAGGGAGAGGTGTGGATATGAAGAAGAAAGAGGGAGGAGAGGAGGGGGAGGGAGGGAGAGGGATGGGGGAGGGAGGGAGGTAGAGGAGGGGGAGTGAGGGAGAGGGATTTGGGGAGGGAGGGAGGAGAGGAGGGAGAAAACCAGGGAGAGGTGTGGATATGAAGAAGAGGGAGGGGGAGAGGAGGAGGGGGAGGGATGGGGGAGGGAGGGAGTGGAGGGGGGAGTGAGGGAGAGGGATTTGGGGAGGGAGGAGAGGAGGGGAGAAAACCAGGGAGAGGTGTGGATATGAAGAAGAGGGAGGGAGGAGAGGAGGGGAGGGAGGGAGAGGGATGAGGGAGGGAGAGGAGGGGGAGTGAGGGAGAGGGATTTGGGGAGGGAGGGAGGAGAGGAGGGGAGAAAACCAGGGTGAGGTGTGGATATGAAGAAGGGGGAGGGAGGGAGGGAAGAGGATGGAGGGAGGAGAGGAGAGGATGGAGGGAGGAGAGGAGAGGATGGAGGGAGGGAGGGAGGAGAGGGGATGCGGAGGGAGGAGAGGATGGAGGTGGGGAGCTAAGCTATGTTTAATAGATAACGGTGCGTTGGGGAGGATATGATTTGTAATCACACCATCAGAGAGAGAATGGAGAGGGGAGGGGAGGGAGGAGGGGAGGGAGGAGTGGAGGGAGGAGGGGAGGGAGGGAGGAGGGGAGGAAGGGAGGAGGGGGGAGGGAGGAAGGAGGGAGGGGCTTTGATATATTAGGTTTATGAGACGTGTGTGGAGGGTTTAGAAGTGGTAGTAGGTCTGGGTCGATGCTGGCTAGTTTAGAAGTGGGAGTAGGTCTGGGTCGATGCTGGCTAGTTTAGAAGTGGGAGTAGGTCTGGGTCGATGCTGGCTAGTTTAGAAGTGGGAGTAGGTCTGGGTCGATGCTGGCTAGTTTAGAAGTGGGAGTAGGTCTGGGTCGATGCTGGCTAGTTTAGAAGTGGGAGGAGGTCTGGGTCGATGCTGGCTAGTTTAGAAGTGGCAGTAGGTCTCGGTCGATGCTGGCTAGTTTAGAAGTGGCAGTAGGTCTGGGTCGATGCTGGCTAGTTTAGAAGTGGGAGTAGGTCTGGGTCGATGCTGGCTAGTTTAGAAGTGGGAGTAGGTCTGGGTCGATGCTGGCTAGTTTAGAAGTGGGAGTAGGTCTGGGTCGATGCTGGCTAGTTTAGAAGTGGGAGTAGTTCTGGGTCGATGCTGGCTAGTTTAGAAGTGGGAGTAGGTCTGGGTCGATGCTGGCTAGTTTAGAAGTGGGAGTAGGTCTGGGTCGATGCTGGCTAGTTTAGAAGTTGGAGTAGGTCTGGGTCGATGCTGGCTAGTTTAGAAGTGGGAGTAGGTCTGGGTCGATGCTGGCTAGTTTAGAAGTGGGAGTAGGTCTGGGTCGATGCTGGCTAGTTTAGAAGTGGGAGTCGGTCTGGGTCGATGCTGGCTAGTTTAGAAGTGGGAGTCGGTCTGGGTCGATGCTGGCTAGTTTAGAAGTGGGAGTAGGTCTGGGTCGATGCTGGCTAGTTTAGACATGGGAGTAGGTCTGGGTCGATGCTGGCTAGTTTAGAAGTGGGAGTAAGTCTGAGTCGATGCTGGCTAGTTTAGAAGTGGGAGTAGGTCTGGGTCGATGCATGGCTAGTTTAGAAGTGGGAGTAGGTCTGGGTCGATGCTGGCTAGTTTAGAAGTGGGAGTAGGTCTGGGTCGATGCTGGCTAGTTTAGAAGTGGGAGTCGGTCTGGGTCGATGCTGGCTAGTTTAGAAGTGGGAGTAGGTCTGGGTCGATGCTGGCTTGTTTAGAAGTGGGAGTAGGTCTGGGTCGATGCTGGCTAGTTTAGAAGTGGGAGTCGGTCTGGGTCGATGCTGGCTAGTTTAGAAGTGGGAGTAGGTCTGGGTCGATGCTGGCTAGTTTAGAAGTGGGAGTAGGTCTGGGTCGATGCTGGCTAGTTTAGAAGTGGGAGTAGGTCTGGGTCGATGCTGGCTAGTTTAGAAGTGGGAGTAGGTCTGGGTCGATGCTGGCTAGTTTCGAAGTTGGAGTAGGTCTGGGTCGATGCTGGCTAGTTTAGAAGTGGGAGTAGGTCTGGGTCGATGCTGGCTAGTTTAGAAGTGGGAGTCGGTCTGGGTCGATGCTGGCTAGTTTAGAAGTGGGAGTAGTTCTGGGTTGATCCTGGCTAGTTTAGAAGTGGGAGTAGATCTGCGTCGATGCTGTCGATGCTGGCTAGTTTAGAAGTAGGTCGATGCTGGCGATGCTGGCTAGTTTAGAAGTGGGAGTAGATGTGGGTTGATGCTGGTGATGTTGGCTAGTTTAGAAGTGGGAGTAGGTCTGGGTCAATGCTGGCTAGTTTAGAAGTGGGAGTAGATCTGGGTTGATGCTGGTGATCCTGGCTAGTTTAGAAGTGGGAGTAGGTCTGCGTCGATGCTGGCTCGTTTAGAAGTTTAGAAGTGGGAGGAGATGTGGGTCGATCCTGGCTAGTTTAGAAGTGGTAGTAGATCTGGGTCGATGCTGGCTAGTTTAGAAGTGGGAGTAGATGGGGGTCGATGCTGGCTAGTTTAGAAGTGGTAGTAGATCTGGGTCGATGCTGGCTAGTTTAGAAGTGGTAGTAGATCTGGGTCGATGCTGGCTAGTTTAGAAGTGGTAGTAGATCTGGGTCGATGCTGGCTAGTTTAGAAGTGGTAGTAGATGGGGTCGATGCTGGCTAGTTTAGAAGTGGGAGTAGGTCTGGGTCGATGCTGGCTAGTTTAGAAGTGGGAGGAGGTCTGGGTCGATGCTGGCTAGTTTAGAAGTGGGAGTAGGTCTGGGTCGATGCTGGCTAGTTTAGAAGTGGGAGTAGGTCTGGGTCGATGCTGGCTAGTTTAGAAGTGGGAGTAGGTCTGGGTCGATCCTGGCTAGTTTAGAAGTGGGAGTAGGTCTGGGTCGATGCTGGCTAGTTTAGAAGTGGGAGTAGGTCTGGGTCGATGCTGGCTAGTTTAGAAGTGGGAGTAGGTCTGGGTTGATGCTGGCTAGTTTAGAAGTGGTAGAAGATCTGGGTCGATGCTGGCTAGTTTAGACGTGGTAGTAGATCTGGGTCGATGCTGGCTAGTTTAGAAGTGGTAGTAGATCTGGGTCGATGCTGGCTAGTTTAGAAGTGGTAGTAGATGGGGGTCGATGCTGGCTAGTTTAGAAGTGGTAGTAGATCTGGGTTGATCCTGGCTAGTTTAGAAGTGGTAGTAGATCTGGGTCGATGCTGGCTAGTTTAGAAGTGGGAGTAGATCTGGGTTGATCCTGGCTAGTTTAGAAGTGGTAGTAGATGGGGGTCGATGCTGCCTAGTTTAGAAGTGGTAGTAGATCTGGGTCGATGCTGGCTAGTTTAGAAGTGGGAGTAGATCTGGGTCGATGCTGGCTAGTTTAGAAGTGGGAGTAGATCTGGGTCGATGCTGGCTAGTTTAGACGTGGTAGTAGATCTGGGTCGATGCTGGCTAGTTTAGAAGTGGTAGTAGATCTGGGTTGATCCTGGCTAGTTTAGAAGTGGTAGTAGATCTGGGTCGATGCTGGCTAGTTTAGAAGTGGGAGTAGATCTGGGTTGATCCTGGCTAGTTTAGAAGTGGTAGTAGATGGGGTCGATGCTGGCTAGTTTAGAAGTGGTAGTAGATCTGGGTCGATGCTGGCTAGTTTAGAAGTGGGAGTAGATCTGGGTCGATGCTGGCTAGTTTAGAAGTGGGAGTAGATCTGGGTCGATGCTGGCTAGTTTAGAAGTGGTAGTAGATCTGGGTCGATGCTGAGTAGTTTAGAAGTGGTAGTAGATCTGGGTCGATGCTGGCTAGTTTAGAAGTGGTAGTAGATCTGGGTCGATGCTGGCTAGTTTAGAAGTGGTAGTAGATCTGGGTCGATGCTGGCTAGTTTAGAAGTGGTAGTAGATCTGGGTCGATGCTGGCTAGTTTAGAAGTGGTAGTAGATGGGGTCGATGCTGGCTAGTTTAGAAGTGGTAGTAGATCTGGGTTGATCCTGGCTAGTTTAGAAGTGGTAGTAGATGGGGGTCGATGCTGGCTAGTTTTGAAGTGGTAGTAGATCTGGGTCGATGCTGGCTAGTTTAGAAGTGGGAGTAGATCTGGGTCGATGCTGGCTAGTTTAGAAGTGGGAGTAGATCTGGGTCGATGCTGGCTAGTTTAGAAGTGGTAGTAGATCTGGGTCGATGCTGTCATTGATTGATTAAGACAAGTCTCCGGCTTTTGGTCATATGTGGACCTAGGCTACTCAGAATGTTCTGATTGGGGCTAATCAGAATGTTCTGATTGGGGATAATTAGAATGTTCTGATCGGGGCTAATCAGAATGTTCTGATCGGGGCTAATTAGACACTAATTGTAGTCTAACCAATATCCAAACAGAGACACAAATCTGACATTGATTGACTTATCAAGTCCCCACGCTTGTCTCAAATCAGCATGAAACGGTGCTGAAATAGTTGACCACACTTGTGGTCAGGTCCTGTATTGAAGGTAGAAGGATAAAGGTGTATTACAGTCCATCTCTCTCTCTCCTCTCCCCCCAGACTAAATCAGGTCCTGTATTGAAGGTAGAAGGAGAGGACAATGCCAGGATGAATCCCTGCTGTTATAACTGCTCTGTCAGGGGACACTTTGGATTTGTGAGTATCTGGCGGCTCTGTCCCCTATACAGTGCACTACCCATAGGGCTCTCTGGTCAAAAGTAGTGCACTATGTAGGGAATAGGGGGCCATTTTGGGAAGTAGTCCCTGATTCATCTCTTTACAATAAACTGGTCTGGATATTAACACTGTGTGTGGGTGTGGTGTGTGTGTGTGTGTGTGTGTGTGTGTGTGTGTGTGTGTGTGTGTAGGACTGCTCAGTGAAGAGGATGTTTGGGGGTTTTCGTCCCAACTCCTCCTTCATCAACCACTATGACGCCTCCTGGGAGCTGCACAGCCGAGACCGACGGGCACAGTCCAGAGTTAAAGGCACACACACACACACACACACACACCTCAATACACAGACAGAGAGACACACACACACACCTCACTACACACACACACACCTCACTATACACACACACACACACACACACACACACACACACACACACACACACAGACAGAGACACACACACACCTCTACACACACACACACACAGACAGAGAGACACACACACAGCTCTACACACACACACACACACACACACACACACACACACACACACACACACACACACACACACACACACACACACACACAGACAGAGAGACACACACACACACACCTCACTACACACACACACACACACACACACACACACACACACACACACACACACACGCACACACAGACAGAGAGACACACACACACCTCTACACACACACACACACACACACACACACACACACACACACACACACACACACACACACACACACACACACACAGACAGAGACACACACACACACACACACCTCACTACACACACACACACACCTCACTACACACACACACACCTCACTACACACACACACACACCTCAATACACACACACACCTCACTACACACACACACACCTCACTACACACACACACACCTCAATACACACACAGATAGATAATTGTGACTAATGTAGTGATGTGTATGTCTGATTTACCATCTCTCTCTCTCTCCATCCCTCCCTCCCTCCATCTCTCCCTCCATCTCTCCCTCCGTCTCTCTCTCCCTCTCTCCCTCCCTCCGTCTCTCTCTCTCTGTAGAGTTGAAGGAAGCGGGTCTGTTTCAGTGTCAGCTCTCACCGGACGGTGGCGCCAGAGACGAGCCGCCGGCCAAACGCCAGAGAACCAACTCTAACCGTGTCTCCAGTCCGTACCAGAACTACCCCGCTGAACCTTCCCATCTCCCTCCCTGCCTCGGGGCTTCCTCTAACCGTACCCATTTCAGGTTCGTCCGCGGCCAAGTGAAACCCTGGACTCCTAAACACAAGCTAAAGGATCATCTCACTCCAGGTACCATCTCATCTTCTAGTTGTGTTAATGGGGACAATAATGGGATTTTAGTCTTCTCTCTAGGATCTGTTGGATTAGCTATCGACTGGTCTGATCACACCTCGCCTCCCTTCTTCTCATCCCCTCTCCTCGCCTCCTCTCCTACCCTTCTTCTCATCCCCTCTCCTCGCCTCCTCTCCTCGCCTCCTTTCCTCACCTCCTCTCCTACCCTTCTTCTCATCCCCTCTCCTCGCCTCCTTTCCTCGCCTCCTCCTCTCCCCTTCTTCTCATTGCCTCTACTTGCCTCCTACCTTCTTCTCCTCCTCTCCTCCTCTCCTTCTCTCCTTTCCTTCCGTCCTCTTCCCTCCACCCGTCCCTCCCCCTCCTCTCCTCGCCACCTCTCCCTAACCCACAGCTTCAGCCAGGCCCAAATCCAACATGGCTGACAGGAGCCAGCCGGAGAGTGAGAAAAGGCAGAAGAAGAAACAACTGAAACCGGCCAAAAACAAAATGGTCGCCGCCAGACGAGTCTCTCGACTTCCCCGAGGACAAGACCCTTCCGCCAAAAAGAGGAAGAAGGGGCACAAGGCCGGAGCCCCCCCGCCTTCCATCCGAAGGACCCCCCCTCCCACGCCCCCGACCGTCTGTTTGGCGCAGCGAAGAAGAAGAAGAAGAGGGATAACGGGAGGGACAGGAAGGCTGCTAAGGAGGAGAAGATGGACGCCATGGACGAAAACCTGTTCCTCATCAAACAGAGGAAACCTAGGAGATAACATGGAGGAGGGGGGGGAACCTAGGAGATAACATGGAGGAGGGGGGAACCTAGGAGATAACATGGAGGAGGGGGGGAACCTAGGAGATAACATGGAGGAGGGGGGAACCTAGGAGATAACATGGAGGAGGGGGGGGAACCTAGGAGATAACATGGAGGAGGGGGGAACCTAGGAGATAACATGGAGGACGGGGGGGGAACCTAGGAGATAACATGGAGGAGGGGGGAACCTAGGAGATAACATGGAGGAGGGGGGGAACCTAGGAGATAACATGGAGGAGGGGGGGAACCTAGGAGATAACATGGAGGAGGGGGGGGGAACCTAGGAGATAACATGGAGGACGGGGGGAACCTAGGAGATAACATGGAGGAGGGGGGAACCTAGGAGATAACATGGAGGAGGGGGGAACCTAGGAGATAACATGGAGGAGGGGGGGAACCTAGGAGATAACATGGAGGAGGGGGGGAACCTAGGAGATAACATGGAGGAGGGGGAACCTAGGAGATAACATGGAGGAGGGGGGGAACCTAGGAGATAACATGGAGGAGGGGGGGAACCTAGGAGATAACATGGAGAGGGATGGGGGGATAAAGTGCATATGTCATACACATTTTTGGCAAAGCTTTCATGTACAGTACAAATGTTTGTGTATGCGAGGGAGAGTGTGTGTGTGTGTGTGTGTGTGTGTGTGTGTGTGTGTGTGTGTGTGTGTGTGTGTGTGTGTGTGTTTAGGGGGGTAACTCTTTGAAGGACTCGTTCTGTTTTATTAAAGGGGAGGTTTCAGATACCTGTTATCACCATTCTAAAGACTACATCCTGTCAATATATTAAAGGGGAGGTTTCAGAGACCTACATCCTGTCAATATATTAAAGGGGAGGTTTCAGAGACCTGTTATCATCATTCTAAAGACTACATCCTGTCAATATATTAAAGGGGAGGTTTCAGAGACCTACATCCTGTCAATATATTAAAGGGGAGGTTTCAGAGACCTGTTTTCACCATTCTAAAGACTACGTCCTGTCAATATATTAAAGGGGAGGTTTCAGAGACCTACGTCCTGTCAATATATTAAAGGAGAGGTTTCATTATAATACCACCAAATAAATCGGGCCTTGAATTTCCTCAACTGTGCATTGTATGTTTGAATATTTGCACCCACCAGACGTAACACTATTAAAATGTAGCTTGGAGACATACAGTCTGTGTGTTACCGATCTATATTAACCTCCCACCCCATCTAGGATGTTATATTTCTATGGTCGAGGCATACAACACAGGGTAAACCCCCACCCCCATCTAGGATGTTATATTTCTATGGTTCAGAGTAGGATCCCAGATCAGCTATCCTACTGTATCACTCATAATGAATCAGACTGGGTACCTGATCCCAGATCTGAGACTACGCCACCTGGTTCCCAGTAACACCGTGTAAAGGCTGGTTCTCTGAGACTCATAATGAATACACCACCTGGTTCCCAGTAACACCGTGTAAAGGCTGGTTTTCTGAGACTCGTAATGAATACACCGCCTGGTTCCCAGTAACACCGTGTAAAGGCTGGTTCTCTGAGACTCATAATGAATACACCACCTGGTTCCCAGTAACACCATGTAAAGGCTGGTTCTCTGAGACTCATAATGAATAAACCACCTGGTTCCCAGTAACACCATGTAAAGGCTGGTTCTCTGAGACTCATAATGAATACACCGCCTGGTTCCCAGTAACACCATGTAAAGGCTGGTTCTCTGAGACTCATAATGAATACACCACCTGGTTCCCAGTAACACCGTGTAAAGGCTGGTTCTCTGAGACTCATAATGAATACACCGCCTGGTATCCAGTAACACCATGTAAAGGCTGGTTCTCTGAGACTCATAATGAATACACCACCTGGTTCATTCTCCTGAGTGATCGGATTATTATCAATTAAAAGCTCCCATCGTTTTGATCAATGTCTCTTCTTGTGTGTGTGTTTGTACACTGTGTGTGTGTGTGTGTGTGTGTGTGTGTCATGCACTGCACATTCGCTGTACAACCAGATTGTGAACCATCCTGACCCTCCTAGAATGTACAACTCTCGACAGCACCCAACATAACTGACCATCCTGACCCTCCTAGAATGTACAACTCTCGACAGCACCCAACATAACTGACCATCCTGACCCTCCTAGAATGTACAACTCTCCACAGCACCCAACATAACTGACCATCCTGACCCTCCTAGAATGTACAACTCTCCACAGCACCCAACATAACTGACCATCCTGACCCTCCTAGAAGGTCCAACTTAATCCACCATCCTGACCCTCCTAGAATGTACAACTCTCCACAGCACCCAACATAACTGACCATCCTGACCCTCCTAGAAGGTACAACTCTCCACAGCACCCAACATAACTGACCATCCTGACCCTCCTAGAATGTACAACTCTCCACAGCACCCAACATAACTGACCATCCTGACCCTCCTAGAAGGTCCAACTTAATCCACCATCCTGACCCTCCTAGAATGTCCAACTTGCCATATGGTACAAGGTTCTGACAGATGGGCGTGGCAAGAACACAGCCAAGAAACCCATCAAACCACACCCCCAATTCTGTCATGGTCTCCAAACGGGTTTCCACTAGTTACCACAGCCACAAAGTAAGAATTGGATTTATCGTACAAATTCATGAAAACTTTGCTTTTTGGTCTTAATTTAAGGTTAGGGTTAGGCATAAGGTTGGTAGTGTGGTTAAGTTTAAAATATAACAGACAGACATTGCGTTCAAGAATTAACAAGAACCTAAAAGACAAAATAAAATGTAAAAAAAACCCCCAGAGGAAATAGTTATGACAGTATGAGACAATGACACGTATTCAGAAAATAAATCGTAATAATATTGGACCTTAGACAAGAGTTTCTTATTATTTAGCAAAAAAAAAATACATAAAGTCTATCAAAAACACTTTAAAGCAGCGGGGTTGCCATGACTATTTCTCTCCAAAACGTGTGACGCTAGCGGAAGTGCAAGCCACGTCCAGTCCATTGACCAATTAGAGTTCGTTAAATCAACAGTCTCCGCCTCTCGTTTTGTCCGTTCACACTGAACACGGAAGTGAAACTGGGACTCACAGTTTAGTTTTTTTTTTATAGAGATATTTTTTATTACTGTGCAAGTACAACTCCCAGTCATATAAACACAGACGCTTTAGTGCTGAAATCAACGGGACAATATGGAGAACGGGTTATCCTCGACTGGTGACAGTAAATTGGATCAAGCCATTAACCAGTGGTTGCAGTTTGACAAGGTACGTTGTCAAGGGGGTAAAATTATAGCTAGTTTACTAACAACAACAACTCAAAACGTTTCTTAACTTCTGGTTTTTGGCCCAAGTCAAAACGTTTCTTAACTTCTGGTTTTTGGCACAAGTTCGCTAACTAACATGAACTGTTATAGTACACAGCCCATAATAAGTCGGAGTTAACAAGCGGATACAGTAGATGAAACGTTATTTCTGCTGTATAAACTCACTACTGGAAGTCTCACTGGTTTATACCGTCTGCTAAATGACTCAAATGTATTTCAACAATGTTTTGGGTTTCTGTTGTCAGCTAGCTACCAAACTAACTATAGTTAGCCTTGGTTTTCTAGCTAGGTACATAACCCCTTTTTTTTTCACTTATTAAGAGACATTGCTGACACAGTAAATGTAGTTATTTATGACACAATAGCCAACTAACGTCAGTAGTTTGAATAGAAAAGTAGGACATTCTAGGAAGACTAGCTAGTGACCATGATTGAAGACTGATGTTTCATCCTGTTCTTGAAAGCTGTATCAACTATTGTCAGCTACATTGTATTTTGCTGACATGTTTGCATAGATCGACTCTTAATGATTCATTAGACTTGTACTTGTCTACATAACAGTAGCAGCGAGGAGCTACTGTTAGCTAGCTAGCTAGCTAGCTAGCTGGGCATTGTAATCAACATACACTCGCCAAGGGACATTCATGTGTTTTTTTTTTAAACGGAAACGGGACGCCACCAATCAGACAGAAATGGGAGAAGTACATGTGATTTTTAAATGATCATCTTAACATAATAACGTTACCTCCTAATAAGTCTCAGGCATGTGGCTGGGAATGAGATGGGATGGACAGTGGTGTGTGTGTGTTTACATTACTGTCATGCTTATGGCTTCGCTTTTCCTTCTTCCCCTCCCTCTCCTCTTTTCAAAGAGGGGTCTGTGGAGGATCTGCAGAGACGATTCTGTACATGTACACACACACACTCCAGGGATTCACATGAATGTCTGAAAAGCACTCGCTCATTGGTGAAATCAGAAGTCTCTGAAGATTGTGATCACTGGCCTGAAAAAATGTGAAGTGGCTGTTTTCACCTTCTCACAGGGGAGGAACCACTAACACCAGATTACTGGGATTCTATGCATTTTGGTTGTTATCAGTAAAATAAATAATCCCAATGGGCCAAGCTCAACTGGTGTGACACCGGGCAATAGGGCAACCCTTAACTGCCCCTCTCCCTTCCAAGAGGGGGCTCTGGAGGATCTGCAGAGGTGACCCTGTACCCCTCCTCTCCCCCTCCTGTAGAACCCCCAGACAGTGGCGTTGGTGCAGGGCCTGGTGGAGGACGGGGCGGTTGAGGAGCTGCGAAGGTGTTTTGGATCTAGGATGGAGTTTGGGACGGCTGGCCTCAGAGCTGCCATGGGACCAGGGATCTCCTGTATGAACGACCTCACCATCATACAGACCACACAGGTATGACCTCACCATCATACAGACCACACAGGTATGACCTACGATCGCCATCACAGACCACACAGGTATGACCTACGACCTCCCCATCATACAGACCACACAGGTCGTCGCCACACACACACACACACACACACACACACACACACACACACACACACATCATCTTCCTGATTATGTGGTGTCAACACACAACGATGCTTTTAGTGTTTGACTAAAATGTTTCTCTCCTCTCTCTCCCCCTTCTCCTCCCTCTCTCTCCTCTCTCCCTCTCCTCTCTCTCTTCTCCCTCTCTCTCCCCCCTTTCCCTCTCTCTCCCCCCTTTTCCTCTCTCTCCCCCTTTTCCTCTCTCCCCCCTTTCCTCTCTCTCCCCCCTTTCCTCTCTCTCCCCCCTTTTCCTCTCTCTCCCCCCTTTTCCTCTCTCTCCCCCCCTTTTCCTCTCTCTCCCCCTTTCCCTCTCTCTCCCCCCCTTTTCCTCTCTCTCCCCCTTTTCCTCTCTCTCCCCCCTTTCCCTCTCTCTCCCCCCTTTTCCTCTCTCTCCCCTTTCCTCTCTCTCCTCCTCTCTCTCTCCCCCTTCCTTCTCCTTTCTCTCTCTCTCCCCCTTCTCCTCTCTCTCTCTCCCCCTTCTCCTCTCTCTCCCCCCCAGGGGTTCTGTAAGTATCTGGAGCACTGTTTTGGGGAGGGTCTGAAGGAGAGGGGTGTGGTGGTAGGGTTTGATGCCCGCGCCCACCCTCCCAGTGGAGGCAGCAGTAAACGTTTTGCCAGCCTGGCGGCCGCTGTGTTCATCAGCCGGGGAGTCCCCGTCCACCTGTTCTGTGACATCACACCCACACCCTTCGTGGTAATAACCTGTTTATATAATAACACACCTGTTTATATAATAACACACCTGTTTATATAATAACACACCTGTTTATATAATAACACGCCTGTTTATATAATAACACACCTGTTTATATAATATAATAACACACCTGTTTATATAATATAATAACACACCTGTTTATATAATATAATAACACACCTGTTTATATAATAACACGCCTGTTTATATAATAACACACCTGTTTATATAATATAATAACACACCTGTTTATATAATAACACGCCTGTTTATATAATAACACACCTGTTTATATAATAACACGCCTGTTTATATAATATAATAACACACCTGTTTATATAATAACACACCCGTTTATATAATAACACGCCCGTTTATATAATATAATAACACACCTGTTTATATAATAACACACCTGTTTATATAATAACACGCCCGTTTATATAATAACACGCCTGTTTATATAATAACACACCTGTTTATATAATATAATAACACGCCTGTTTATATAATATAATAACACACCTGTTTATATAATATAATAACACACCTGTTTATATAATAACACACCTGTTTATATAATAACACGCCCGTTTATATAATATAATAACACACCTGTTTATATAATATAATAACACACCTGTTTATATAATATAATAACACACCTGTTTATATAATATAATAACACACCTGTTTATATAATAACACACCTGTTTATATAATAACACACCTGTTTATATAATAACACGCCCGTTTATATAATAACACGCCTGTTTATATAATAACACGCCTGTTTATATAATAACACGCCCGTTTATATAATAACACACCTGTTTATATAATAACACGCCCGTTTATATAATAACACACCTGTTTATATAATATAATAACACACCTGTTTATATAATAACACACCTGTTTATATAATAACACGCCCGTTTATATAATAACACACCTGTTTATATAATATAATAACACACCTCTTTATATAATATAATAACACACCTGTTTATATAATATAATAACACACCTGTTTATATAATAACACACCTGTTTATATAATAACACACCTGTTTATATAATAACACACCTGTTTATATAATAACACGCCTGTTTGTATAATAACACGCCTGTTTATATAATAACACACCTGTTTATATAATATAATAACACACCTGTTTATATAATATAATAACACACCTGTTTATATAATATAATAACACACCTGTTTATATAATATAATAACACACCTGTTTATATAATAACACACCCGTTTATATAATAACACACCCGTTTATATAATAACACACCCGTTTATATAATAACACACCTGTTTATATAATAACACACCTGTTTATATAATATAATAACACACCTGTTTATATAATATAATAACACACCTGTTTATATAATATAATAACACACCTGTTTATATAATATAATAACACACCTGTTTATATAATAACACACCTGTTTATATAATAACACGCCCGTTTATATAATATAATAACACACCTGTTTATATAATAACACACCTGTTTATATAATAACACACCTGTTTATATAATAACACACCTGTTTATATAATAACACACCTGTTTATATAATAACACACCTGTTTATATAATAACACACCTGTTTATATAATAACACGCCCGTTTATATAATAACACACCCGTTTATATAATAACACGCCTGTTTATATAATATAATAACACGCCTGTTTATATAATAACACACCTGTTTATATAATATAATAACACACCTGTTTATATAATATAATAACACACCTGTTTATATAATATAATAACACACCTGTTTATATAATATAATAACACACCCGTTTATATAATAACACGCCCGTTTATATAATAACACGCCCGTTTATATAATAACACGCCTGTTTATATAATAACACGCCTGTTTATATAATATAATAACACACCTGTTTATATAATATAATAACACACCTGTTTATATAATATAATAACACGCCTGTTTATATAATATAATAACACGCCTGTTTATATAATATAATAACACGCCTGTTTATATAATATAATAACACGCCTGTTTATATAATATAATAACACACCTGTTTATATAATATAATAACACACCTGTTTATATAATATAATAACACACCTGTTTATATAATATAATAACACACCTGTTTATATAATATAATAACACACCTGTTTATATAATATAATAACACACCTGTTTATATAATATAATAACACACCTGTTTATATAATATAATAACACACCTGTTTATATAATATAATAACACACCTGTTTATATAATAACACACCTGTATATATAATAACACGCCTGTTTATATAATAACACGCCTGTTTATATAATAACACGCCTGTTTATATAATAACACGCCTGTTTATATAATAACACGCCTGTTTATATAATAACACGCCTGTTTATATAATAACACACCTGTTTATATAATAACACGCCCGTTTATATAATAACACACCTGTTTATATAATATAATAACACACCTGTATATATATAATAACACGCCTGTTTATATAATAACACGCCTGTTTATATAATAACACGCCTGTTTATATAATAACACGCCCGTTTATATAATATAATAACACGCCCGTTTATATAATAACACACCTGTTTATATAATAACACACCTGTTTATATAATAACACACCTGTTTATATAATAACACACCTGTTTATATAATAACACGCCCGTTTATATAATAACACACCCGTTTATATAATAACACGCCTGTTTATATAATATAATAACACGCCTGTTTATATAATAACACACCTGTTTATATAATATAATAACACACCTGTTTATATAATATAATAACACACCTGTTTATATAATATAATAACACACCTGTTTATATAATATAATAACACACCTGTTTATATAATATAATAACACACCCGTTTATATAATAACACGCCCGTTTATATAATAACACCCCGTTTATATAATAACACGCCTGTTTATATAATAACACGCCTGTTTATATAATATAATAACACACCTGTTTATATAATATAATAACACACCTGTTTATATAATATAATAACACGCCTGTTTATAATATAATAACACGCCTGTTTATATAATATAATAACACGCCTGTTTATATAATATAATAACACGCCTGTTTATATAATATAATAACACACCTGTTTATATAATATAATAACACACCTGTTTATATAATATAATAACACACCTGTTTATATAATATAATAACACACCTGTTTATATAATATAATAACACACCTGTTTATATAATATAATAACACACCTGTTTATATAATAACACGCCTGTATATATAATAACACGCCTGTTTATATAATAACACGCCTGTTTATATAATAACACGCCTGTTTATATAATAACACGCCTGTTTATATAATAACACACCTGTTTATATAATAACACACCTGTTTATATAATAACACACCTGTTTATATAATATAATAACACACCTGTATATATATAATAACACGCCTGTTTATATAATAACACACCTGTTTATATAATAACACACCTGTTTATATAATAACACACCTGTTTATATAATATAATAACACACCTGTATATATATAATAACACGCCTGTTTATATAATAACACGCCTGTTTATATAATAACACGCCCGTTTATATAATAACACACCTGTTTATATAATAACACACCTGTTTATATAATAACACACCTGTTTATATAATAACACGCCCGTTTATATAATAACACACCTGTTTATATAATATAATAACACACCTGTTTATATAATATAATAACACACCTGTTTATATAATAACATGCCCGTTTATATAATAACATGCCCGTTTATATAATAACACACCTGTTTATATAATAACACACCTGTTTATATAATAACACACCTGTATATATATAATAACACGCCTGTTTATATAATAACACGCCTGTTTATATAATATAATAACACACCTGTTTATATAATAACACGCCCGTTTATATAATAACACGCCCGTTTATATAATAACACACCTGTTTATATAATATAATAACACACCTGTTTATATAATATAATAACACACCTGTTTATATAATATAATAACACACCTGTTTATATAATAACACACCTGTTTATATAATAACACGCCCGTTTATATAATAACACGCCTGTTTATATAATATAATAACACACCTGTTTATATAATATAATAACACACCTGTTTATATAATAACACACCTGTTTATATAATAACACGCCCGTTTATATAATAACACGCCTGTTTATATAATATAATAACACGCCTGTTTATATAATATAATAACACGCCTGTTTATATAATATAATAACACACCTGTTTATATAATATAATAACACACCTGTTTATATAATATAATAACACGCCTGTTTATATAATATAATAACACGCCTGTTTATATAATATAATAACACACCTGTTTATATAATATAATAACACACCTGTTTATATAATATAATAACACACCTGTTTATATAATATAATAACACACCTGTTTATATAATATAATAACACACCTGTTTATATAATATAATAACACACCTGTTTATATAATATAATAACACACCTGTTTATATAATATAATAACACACCTGTTTATATAATATAATAACACACCTGTTTATATAATATAATAACACACCTGTTTATATAATAACACACCTGTATATATAATAACACGCCTGTTTATATAATAACACGCCTGTTTATATAATAACACGCCTGTTTATATAATAACACGCCTGTTTATATAATAACACGCCTGTTTATATAATAACACGCCCGTTTATATAATAACACGCCCGTTTATATAATAACACACCTGTTTATATAATATAATAACACACCTGTTTATATAATATAATAACACACCTGTTTATATAATATAATAACACACCTGTTTATATAATAACACACCTGTTTATATAATAACACGCCCGTTTATATAATAACACGCCTGTTTATATAATATAATAACACACCTGTTTATATAATATAATAACACACCTGTTTATATAATAACACACCTGTTTATATAATAACACGCCCGTTTATATAATAACACGCCTGTTTATATAATATAATAACACGCCTGTTTTATATAATAACACACCTGTTTATATAATATAATAACACACCTGTTTAATATAATAACACACCTGTTTATATAATATAATAACACGCCTGTTTATATAATATAATAACACGCCTGTTTATATAATATAATAACACACCTGTTTATATAATATAATAACACACCTGTTTATATAATATAATAACACACCTGTTTATATAATATAATAACACACCTGTTTATATAATAACACACCTGTTTAATATAATAACACACCTGTTTAATATAATAACACACCTGTTTATATAATATAATAACACACCTGTTTATATAATAACACACCTGTATATATAATAACACGCCTGTTTATATAATAACACGCCTGTTTATATAATAACACGCCTGTTTATATAATAACACGCCTGTTTATATAATAACACGCCTGTTTATATAATAACACGCCTGTTTATATAATAACACACCTGTTTATATAATAACACGCCTGTTTATATAATAACACACCCGTTTATATAATAACACGCCCGTTTATATAATAACACGCCCGTTTATATAATAACACGCCCGTTTATATAATAACACACCTGTTTATATAATATAATAACACACCTGTTTATATAATATAATAACACACCTGTTTATATAATATAATAACACGCCTGTTTATATAATATAATAACACGCCTGTTTATATAATATAATAACACACCTGTTTATATAATAACACACCTGTTTATATAATAACACGCCCGTTTATATAATAACACGCCTGTTTATATAATATAATAACACACCTGTTTATATAATATAATAACACACCTGTTTATATAATAACACACCTGTTTATATAATAACACGCCCGTTTATATAATAACACGCCTGTTTATATAATATAATAACACGCCTGTTTATATAATATAATAACACACCTGTTTATATAATATAATAACACACCTGTTTTTAATATAATAACACACCTGTTTAAATATAATAACACGCCTGTTTATATAATATAATAACACGCCTGTTTATATAATATAATAACACACCTGTTTATATAATATAATAACACACCTGTTTATTATATAATAACACACCTGTTTATATAATATAATAACACACCTGTTTATATAATATAATAACACACCTGTTTATATAATATAATAACACACCTGTTTATATAATATAATAACACACCTGTTTATATAATATAATAACACACCTGTTTATATAATAACACACCTGTATATATAATAACACGCCTGTTTATATAATAACACGCCTGTTTATATAATAACACGCCTGTTTATATAATAACACGCCTGTTTATATAATAACACGCCTGTTTATATAATAACACGCCTGTTTATATAATAACACACCTGTTTATATAATAACACGCCTGTTTATATAATAACACACCCGTTTATATAATAACACGCCCGTTTATATAATAACACGCCCGTTTATATAATAACACGCCCGTTTATATAATAACACGCCTGTTTATATAATATAATAACACACCTGTTTATATAATATAATAACACACCTGTTTATATAATATAATAACACGCCTGTTTATATAATATAATAACACGCCTGTTTATATAATATAATAACACACCTGTTTATATAATATAATAACACACCTGTTTATATAATATAATAACACACCTGTTTATATAATATAATAACACACCTGTTTATATAATATAATAACACACCTGTTTATATAATATAATAACACACCTGTTTATATAATATAATAACACACCTGTTTATATAATATAATAACACACCTGTTTATATAATATAATAACACACCTGTTTATATAATAACACACCTGTATATATAATAACACGCCTGTTTATATAATAACACGCCTGTTTATATAATAACACGCCTGTTTATATAATAACACGCCTGTTTATATAATAACACGCCTGTTTATATAATAACACACCTGTTTATATAATAACACGCCTGTTTATATAATAACACGCCCGTTTATATAATAACACACCTGTTTATATAATATAATAACACACCTGTATATATATAATAACACGCCTGTTTATATAATAACACGCCTGTTTATATAATAACACGCCCGTTTATATAATAACACACCTGTTTATATAATAACACACCTGTTTATATAATAACACACCTGTTTATATAATAACACGCCCGTTTATATAATAACACACCTGTTTATATAATATAATAACACACCTGTTTATATAATATAATAACACACCTGTATATATATAATAACACGCCTGTTTATATAATAACACGCCCGTTTATATAATAACACACCTGTTTATATAATAACACACCTGTTTATATAATAACACACCTGTTTATATAATAACACACCTGTATATATATAATAACACGCCTGTTTATATAATAACACGCCTGTTTATATAATAACACGCCTGTTTATATAATATAATAACACACCTGTTTATATAATAACACGCCCGTTTATATAATAACACGCCCGTTTATATAATAACACGCCTGTTTATATAATATAATAACACACCTGTTTATATAATATAATAACACACCTGTTTATATAATATAATAACACACCTGTTTATATAATAACACACCTGTTTATATAATAACACGCCCGTTTATATAATAACACGCCTGTTTATATAATATAATAACACACCTGTTTATATAATATAATAACACACCTGTTTATACAATAACACACCTGTTTATATAATAACACGCCCGTTTATATAATAACACACCTGTTTATATAATAACACACCTGTTTATATAATATAATAACACACCTGTTTATATAATAACAGGCCTGTTTATATAATAACAGGCCTGTTTATATAATAACACGCCCGTTTATATAATAACACACCTGTTTATATAATAACACACCTGTTTATATAATAACACGCCCGTTTATATAATAACACACCTGTTTATATAATAACACACCTGTTTATATAATAACACACCTGTTTATATAATAACACACCTGTTTATATAATAACACACCTGTTTGTATAATATAATAACACGCCTGTTTATATAATAACACGCCTGTTTATATAATAACACGCCCGTTTATATAATAACACACCCGTTTATATAATAACACGCCTGTTTATATAATAACACGCCTGTTTATATAATAACACGCCCGTTTATATAATAACACACCTGTTTGTATAATAACACACCTGTTTGTATAATAACACACCTGTTTATATAATATAATAACACACCTGTTTATATAATAACACGCCCGTTTATATAATAACACACCCGTTTATATAATAACACGCCTGTTTATATAATAACACGCCTGTTTGTATAATAACACGCCTGTTTATATAATAACACACCCGTTTATATAATAACACGCCTGTTTATATAATATAATAACACACCTGTTTATATAATATAATAACACACCTGTTTATATAATATAATAACACACCTGTTTATATAATATAATAACACACCTGTTTATATAATATAATAACACACCTGTTTATATAATAACACACCTGTTTATATAATATAATAACACACCTGTTTATATAATAACACGCCCGTTTATATAATATAATAACACACCTGTTTATATAATAACACACCTGTTTATATAATAACACACCTGTTTATATAATAACACGCCTGTTTATATAATATAATAACACACCTGTTTATATAATAACACGCCTGTTTATATAATAACACACCCGTTTATATAATATAATAACACGCCTGTTTATATAATAACACACCTGTTTATATAATATAATAACACACCTGTTTATATAATAACACGCCCGTTTATATAATATAATAACACACCTGTTTATATAATAACACACCTGTTTATATAATAACACACCTGTTTATATAATAACACGCCTGTTTATATAATATAATAACACACCTGTTTATATAATAACACGCCTGTTTATATAATAACACACCCGTTTATATAATATAATAACACGCCTGTTTATATAATAACACACCTGTTTATATAATAACACACCTGTTTATATAATAACACGCCCGTTTATATAATAACACACCTGTTTATATAATATAATAACACACCTGTTTATATAATATAATAACACGCCTGTTTATATAATAACACGCCTGTTTATATAATAACACACCTGTTTATATAATAACACACCTGTTTATATAATAACACACCTGTTTATATAATAACACGCCTGTTTATATAATAACACACCTGTTTATATAATAACACACCTGTTTATATAATAACACACCTGTTTATATAATAACACACCTGTTTATATAATAACACGCCTGTTTATATAATAACACACCTGTTTATATAATAACACACCTGTTTATATAATAACACGCCTGTTTATATAATAACACGCCCGTTTATATAATAACACACCTGTTTATATAATAACACGCCTGTTTATATAATATAATAACACACCTGTTTATATAATAACACGCCTGTTTATATAATAACACGCCCGTTTATATAATAACACACCTGTTTATATAATAACACGCCTGTTTATATAATATAATAACACACCTGTTTATATAATAACACGCCTGTTTATATATATAATAACACACCTGTTTATATAATAACACACCCGTTTATATAATAACACGCCTGTTTAATATAATAACACACCTGTTTATATAATAACACGCCTGTTTATATAATAACACGCCTGTTTATATAATAACACGCCTGTTTGTCTTCTCTGCATTATCACCTGTAGTCTAACTAATGTAGCGTCGTGGCTACATGGCTGAAACATGGGCTTGCCTCTCTGGGAAATCAGACTCCTAATTGTGGTTCCACTGACCCTTAAATGTTGATGATAAACACAATAAGTAATAATAGCAACCAATCGAGTCTGATCCCTGGAATCAGGTAAACTTTCTTCAGAGTAAAGGTCCAGGTATAAGAACACACTAGACTTCCCACGCTTTTACCAGGCGGAGTCTTAAGTTGACCTTTCACCGGTATCTCTGGAGAGTTATTTTGCATTGTTACTTTGCTGTTTGCAGGGTACAATAAACAGACAGACAGACACAGACAGACACACACACACACACACACACACACACACACACACACACACACACACACACACACACTGATATCTCTGGCCCTGGGATCAAGCCAATCTGGGATCTCTTCCAAAAAATAAAATCTCTGAGCCAATCGGAGCGGGCCATTCTTCGATCATGCTCACCGTCACATGGGCTCACCGTCACATGGGCTCACGTCACATGGGCTCACGTCACATGGGCTCACGTCACATGGGCTCACGTCACATGGTCTCACGTCACATGGGCTCGGTCTCACGTCACATGGTCACACGTCACATGGGCTCAGGTCACATGGGCTCAGGTCACATGGGCTCAGGTCACATGGGCTGGGCTCAGGTCACATGGGCTCAGGTCTGGCTAGTGGGCCGTTCCTTTACTCAGCCAGGTGTTTACCAGGGAAGCTTTTTGGCTTCATAATCCTCTCCTATATTAATAAACTGGTGTGTGTGTGTGTGTGTGTGTGTGTGTGTGTGTGTGTGTGTGTGTGTGTGTGTGTGTGTGTGTGTGTGTGTGTGTGTGTGACTGTTCCCTCTCTCCAGCCCTTCGCTGTGTCTCATCTGGGTCTGTGTGCTGGCGTCATGGTAACCGCCTCCCACAACCCCAAACAGGACAACGGCTACAAGGTAACTATCATTATCTTATTGATTATGTTATTGATTATGTTATTATCTTATTGATTGTTATTGATTATCTTATTGATTATGTTATTGATTATGTTATTATGTTATTGATTATCTTATTGATTATGTTATTGATTATGTTATTGATTATGGTATTGATTATGTTATTATCTTATTGATTATCTTATTGATTATCTTATTGATTATGTTATTGATTATGTTATTATCTTATTGATTATGTTTATTATGTTATTGATTATCTTATTGATTATGTTATTGGATTATGTTATTGATTATCTTATTGATTATGTTATTGATTATGTTATTATGTTATTGATTATCTTATTGATTATGTTATTATGTTATTGATTATGTTATTGATTATGTTATTATGTTATTGATTATGTTATTGATTATGTTATTATGTTATTGATTATGTTATTGATTATGTTATTATGTTATTGATTATCTTATTGATTATGTTATTGATTATGTTATTATGTTATTGATTATGTTATTGATTATGTTATTGATTATGTTATTATGTTATTGATTATGTTATTGATTATGTTATTGATTATGTTATTATGTTATTGATTATGTTATTATGTTATTGATTATGTTATTGATTATGTTATTATGTTATTGATTATGTTATTATGTTATTGATTATGTTATTGATTATGTTATTGATTGTGTTATTGATTGATCAGGTCGGTGGTTTGTCAGTCTCAGGTGTACTGGTCTGTTTCTGTTGAGCTGTTTCTAGGTGGATTAGACCAGAGTAAAGTAGTCTCTCTCTCTCTCCCTCCCTCCCTCTCTCCCCTCCCTCTCTCTCCCACGCCCTCCCTGTCTCTCTCTCACCCCCTCTCCCTCTCCCTGTCTCTCTCCCCCCTCCCTGTCTCTCTCTCTCCCCTCCCTCTCTCCCCCTCCCTGTCTCTCTCTCCCCCTCCCTCTCTCCCCCTCCCTGTCTCTCTCTCTCTCTCCCCCTCCCCACTCTCCCTGTCTCTCTCCCCCTCCCCGTCTCTCAGGTGTACTGGGAGAACGGAGCCCAGATCGTGCCTCCCCATGATAAGGGTATCTCTGTAGCCATCGAGGCTAACCTGGAGCCCTGGCCTGAGTCCTGGGACATCACCTGTCTCTCTCACAGCCCTCTGCTGAAGGACCCGTACCAAAACATTCACACAGAGTACTACCGGACCATCCAGCAGCACTGTCACCACAGGTAACAGAGTACTACCGGACCATCCAGCAGCACTGTCACCACAGGTAACAGAGTACTACCGGACCATCCAGCAGCACTGTCACCACAGGTAACAGAGTACTACCGGACCATCCAGCAGCACTGTCACCACAGGTAACAGAGTACTACCGGACCATCCAGCAGCACTGTCACCACAGGTAACAGAGTACTACCGGACCATCCAGCAGCACTGTCACCACAGGTAACAGAGTACTACCGGACCATCCAGCAGCACTGTCACCACAGGTAACAGAGTACTACCGGACCATCCAGCAGCACTGTCACCACAGGTAACAGCCGTCCCCCTCTAAGCCTCCTCCAACCCCGTCTCTCCTCTAACCCCCCGTCTCTCCTCTAACCCTCTAACCCCCCTCTAACCCCGTCTCTCCTCTAACCCCGTCTCTCCTCTAACCCCGTCTCCCCTCTAACCCCCGTCTCTCCTCTAACCCCCGCTCTCCTCTAACCCCCTCCTCTCTAACCCCGTCTCCTCTAACCCCCTCTAACCCCGTCTCCCCTCTAACCCCCGTCTCCCCTCTAACCCCGTCTCCCCTCTAACCCCGTCGTCTCCTCTAACCCCGTCTCTCCTCTAACCCCCTCTAACCCCCGTCTCTCCTCTAACCCCCGTCTCTCCTCTAACCCCCTCTAACCCCGTCTCTCCTCTAACCCCCGTCTCTCCTCTAACCCCCTCTCCTCGAACCCCTCTAACCCCGTCTCTCCTCTAACCCCGTCTCCCCTCTAACCCCCGTCTCTCCTCTAACCCTCTAACCCCGTCTCCCTCTAACCCCCGTCTCCCCTCTAACCCCCTCTAACCCCCGTCTCTCCTCTAACCCCCGTCTCCCCTCTAACCCCGTCTCTCCTCTAACCCCCTCTAACCCCCGTCTCTCCTCTAACCCCCCTCTCCCCTCTAACCCCCTCTAACCCCCCGTCTCCCCTCTAACCCCGTCTCTCCTCTAACCCCGTCTCCCCTCTAACCCCCCTCTAACCCCCGTCTCCCCTCTAACCCCCGTCTCTCCTCTAACCCCCCGTCTCTCCTCTAACCCCCGTCTCTCCTCTAACCCCCGTCTCCCCTCTAACCCCCGTCTCTCCTCTAACCCCTCGTCTCTCCTCTAACCCCCTCTCCCCTCTAACCCCCTCTAACCCCCGTCTCTCCTCTAACCCCCTCTCCCCTCTAACCCCCTCTAACCCCGTCTCTCCTCTAACCCCCCTCTAACCCCCGTCTCCCCTCTAACCCCCGTCTCTCCTCTAACCCCCGTCTCCCCTCTAACCCCGTCTCTCCTCTAACCCCCTCTAACCCCCTCTCCCCTCTAACCCCCTCTAACCCCCGTCTCTCCTCTAACCCCCTCTCCCCTCTAACCCCCTCTAACCCCGTCTCTCCTCTAACCCCCTCTAACCCCCGTCTCCCCTCTAACCCCCGTCTCTCCTCTAACCCCCCGTCTCCCCTCTAACCCCCCTCTAACCCCCCGTCTCCCCTCTAACCCCGTCTCTCCTCTAACCCCCGTCTCTCCTCTAACTCCCCTCTAACCCCTGTCTCCCCTCTAACCCCCCTCTAACCCCCGTCTCCCCTCTAACCCCCGTCTCCCCTCTAACCCCTCTAACCCCCGTCTCCTCCTCTAACCCCCCGTCTCCCCTGCCTTTCAGGGACATCAACAAGAGTTCAGAGGTGAAGATCGTCCACACTTCCGTGCACGGAGTCGGACACGCCTTCGTCCAATCGGCTTTCAAGGCCTTTGACCTCCGACCCCCGTACGCCGTAGAGGAGCAGAAAGACCCCGACCCTGAGTTCCCCACCGTCAAATACCCCAACCCCGAGGAAGGGAAGGGGGTCCTGGTCAGTCATATCAACCCTGAGGAAGGGAAGGGGGTCCTGGTCAGTCATATCAACCCCGAGGAAGGGAAGGGGGTCCTGGTCAGTCATATCAACCCTGAGGAAGGGAAGGGGGTCCTGGTCAGTCATATCAACCCTGAGGAAGGGAAGGGGGTCCTGGTCAGTCATATCAACCCTGAGGAAGGGAAGGGGGTCCTGGTCAGTCATATCAACCCTGAGGAAGGGAAGGGGGTCCTGGTCAGTCATATCAACCCTGAGGAAGGGAAGGGGGTCCTGGTCAGTCATATCAACCCTGAGGAAGGGAAGGGGGTCCTGGTCAGTCATATCAACCCTGAGGAAGGGAAGGGGGTCCTGGTCAGTCATATCAACCCTGAGGAAGGGAAGGGGGTCCTGGTCAGTCATATCAACCCTGGGAGGGAAGGGGGGTCCTGGTCAGTCATATCAACCCTGAGGAAGGGAAGGGGGTCCTGGTCAGTCATATCAACCCTGAGGAAGGGAAGGGGGTCCTGGTCAGTCATATCAACCCTGAGGAAGGGAAGGGGGTCCTGGTCAGTCATATCAACCCTGAGAAGGGAAGGGGGTCCTGGTCAGTCATATCAACCCTGGAGGAAGGGGGTCCTGGTCAGTCATATCAACCCTGAGGAAGGGAAGGGGGTCCTGGTCAGTCATATCAACCCTGGGAGGAAGGGGGTCCTGGTCAGTCATATCAACCCTGAGGAAGGGAAGGGGGTCCTGGTCAGTCATATCAACCCTGAGGAAGGGAAGGGGGTCCTGGTCAGTCATATCAACCCTGAGGAAGGGGGTCCTGGTCAGTCATATCAACCCTGAGGAAGGGGGGTCCTGGTCAGTCATATCAACCCTGAGGAAGGGGGTCCTGGTCAGTCATATCAACCCTGAGGAAGGGAAGGGGGTCCTGGTCAGTCATATCAACCCTGAGGAAGGGAAGGGGGTCCTGGTCAGTCATATCAACCCTGAGGAAGGGAAGGGGGTCCTGGTCAGTCATATCAACCCTGAGGAAGGGAAGGGGGTCCTGGTCAGTCATATCAACCCTGAGGAAGGGAAGGGGGTCCTGGTCAGTCATATCAACCCTGAGGAAGGGAAGGGGGTCCTGGTCAGTCATATCAACCCTGAGGAAGGGAAGGGGGTCCTGGTCAGTCATATCAACCCTGAGGAAGGGAAGGGGGTCCTGGTCAGTCATATCAACCCTGAGGAAGGGGGGTCCTGGTCAGTCATATCAACCCTGAAGGGAAGGGGGGTCCTGGTCAGTCATATCAACCCTGAGAGGAAGGGGGGTCCTGGTCAGTCATATCAACCCTGAGGAAGGGAAGGGGGTCCTGGTCAGTCATATCAACCCTGAGGAAGGGAAGGGGGTCCTGGTCAGTCATATCAACCCTGAGGAAGGGGGTCCTGGTCAGTCATATCAACCCTGAGGAAGGGAAGGGGGTCCTGGTCAGTCATATCAACCCTGAGGAAGGGAAGGGGGTCCTGGTCAGTCATATCAACCCTGAGGAAGGGAAGGGGGTCCTGGTCAGTCATATCAACCCTGAGGAAGGGGGTCCTGGTCAGTCATATCAACCCTGAGGAAGGGGGTCCTGGTCAGTCATATCAACCCTGAGGAAGGGGGTCCTGGTCAGTCATATCAACCCTGAGGAAGGGAAGGGGGTCCTGGTCAGTCATATCAACCCTGAGGAAGGAAGGGGGTCCTGGTCAGTCATATCAACCCTGAGGACGGGAAGGGGGTCCTGGTCAGTCATATCAACCCTGAGGAAGGGAAGGGGGTCCTGGTCAGTCATATCAACCCTGAGGAAGGGGGTCCTGGTCAGTCATATCAACCCTGAGGAAGGGAAGGGGGTCCTGGTCAGTCATATCAACCCTGAGGAAGGGGGTCCTGGTCAGTCATATCAACCCTGAGGAAGGGAAGGGGGTCCTGGTCAGTCATATCAACCCTGAGGAAGGGAAGGGGGTCCTGGTCAGTCATATCAACCCTGAGGAAGGGAAGGGGGTCCTGGTCAGTCATATCAACCCCGAGGAAGGGAAGGGGGTCCTGGTCAGTCATATCAACCCTGAGGAAGGGAAGGGGGTCCTGGTCAGTCATATCAACCCCGAGGAAGGGAAGGGGGTCCTGGTCAGTCATATCAACCCCGAGGAAGGGAAGGGGGTCCTGGTCAGTCATATCAACCCTGGGAGGAAGGGGGTCCTGGTCAGTCATATCAACCCTGGAGGGAAGGGGGTCCTGGTCAGTCATATCAACCCTGGAGGAAGGGGGTCCTGGTCAGTCATATCAACCCTGAGGAAGGGAAGGGGGTCCTGGTCAGTCATATCAACCCTGAGGAAGGGGGTCCTGGTCAGTCATATCAACCCTGAGGAAGGGGGTCCTGGTCAGTCATATCAACCCTGAGGAAGGGAAGGGGGTCCTGGTCAGTCATATCAACCCTGAGGAAGGGGGTCCTGGTCAGTCATATCAACCCTGAGGAAGGGGGTCCTGGTCAGTCATATCAACCCTGAGGAAGGGAAGGGGGTCCTGGTCAGTCATATCAACCCTGAGGAAGGGAAGGGGGTCCTGGTCAGTCATATCAACCCTGAGGAAGGGGGTCCTGGTCAGTCATATCAACCCTGAGGAAGGGAAGGGGGTCCTGGTCAGTCATATCAACCCTGAGGAAGGGAAGGGGGTCCTGGTCAGTCATATCAACCCTGAGGAAGGGAAGGGGGTCCTGGTCAGTCATATCAACCCTGAGGAAGGGAAGGGGGTCCTGGTCAGTCATATCAACCCTGAGGAAGGGGGTCCTGGTCAGTCATATCAACCCTGTAATATAGAGCTAGTCTCAATCCTGGACAACACGGTGTCATAACGTAACGTGACCACCCCTTTGCAACGGTCTACCCTGGTTTTTAAGTCTCATCCCTTTAGTTAAATCAGAGACGGTGTTTTAAATCACATTTGTGTTTTTTTTCATTGTTCCCCTGTTTTGTCTGACTGAAGCTGGATGTAGTCCATTCACTATAAGCCGACTACAGACTAGACATCTAATTATTATCTCCGCTTTCCAACTGTGATACCACTGGAAGGGTGTGTGTGTGTGTGTGTGTGTGTGTGTGTGTGTGTGTTTTAACGGTTTGTGTGTGTGTGTCCGTCCTGCAGACCCTGTCGTTTGCCCTGGCGGAGAGGGAGGGAGCTACTGTCGTTCTGGCCAACGACCCTGATGCTGATCGACTGGCCATCGCTGAGAAACAGAAGGGGTAGGAGGTCTGTAGGGATCATTGGTAATGTGTTGGGGGCGTTGCTGAGAAACAGAAGGGGTAGGAGGCCTGTAGGGATCATTGGTAATGTGTTGGGGGGGCGTTGCTGAGAAACAGAAGGGGTAGGAGGTCTGTAGGGATCATTGGTAATGTGTTGGGGGGGGCGTTGCTGAGAAACAGAAGGGGTAGGAGGTCTGTAGGGATCATTGGTAATGTGTTGGGGGCGTTGCTGAGAAACAGAAGGGGTAGGAGGTCTGTAGGGATCATTGGTAATGTGTTGGGGGCGTTGCTGAGAAACAGAAGGGGTAGGAGGTCTGTAGGGATCATTGGTAATGTGTTGGGGGCGTTGCTGAGAAACAGAAGGGGTAGGAGGTCTGTAGGGATCATTGGTAATGTGTTGGGGGCGTTGCTGAGAAACAGAAGGGGTAGGAGGTCTGTAGGGATCATTGGTAATGTGTTGGGGGCGTTGCTGAGAAACAGAAGGGGTAGGAGGTCTGTAGGGATCATTGGTAATGTGTTGGGGGCGTTGCTGAGAAACAGAAGGGGTAGGAGGTCTGTAGGGATCATTGGTAATGTGTTGGGGGCGTTGCTGAGAAACAGAAGGGGTAGGAGGTCTGTAGGGATCATTGGTAATGTGTTGGGGGCGTTGCTGAGAAACAGAAGGGGTAGGAGGCCTGTAGGGATCATTGGTAATGTGTTGGGGGCGTTGCTGAGAAACAGAAGGGGTAGGAGGTCTGTAGGGATCATTGGTAATGTGTTGGGGGCGTTGCTGAGAAACAGAAGGGGTAGGAGGTCTGTAGGGATCATTGGTAATGTGTTGGGGGCGTTGCTGAGAAACAGAAGGGGTAGGAGGTCTGTAGGGATCATTGGTAATGTGTTGGGGGGGCGTTGCTGAGAAACAGAAGGGGTAGGAGGTCTGTAGGGATCATTGGTAATGTGTTGGGGGCGTTGCTGAGAAACAGAAGGGGTAGGAGGTCTGTAGGGATCATTGGTAATGTGTTGGGGGGGCGTTGCTGAGAAACAGAAGGGGTAGGAGGTCTGTAGGGATCATTGGTAATGTGTTGGGGGGCGTTGCTGAGAAACAGAAGGGGTAGGAGGTCTGTAGGGATCATTGGTAATGTGTTGGGGGCGTTGCTGAGAAACAGAAGGGGTAGGAGGTCTGTAGGGATCATTGGTAATGTGTTGGGGGGCGTTGCTGAGAAACAGAAGGGGTAGGAGGTCTGTAGGGATCATTGGTAATGTGTTGGGGGGGCGTTGCTAAGAAACAGAAGGGGTAGGAGGTCTGTAGGGATCATTGGTAATGTGTTGGGGGGTGTTGCTGAGAAACAGAAGGGGTAGGAGGTCTGTAGGGATCATTGGTAATGTGTTGGGGGCGTTGCTGAGAAACAGAAGGGGTAGGAGGTCTGTAGGGATCATTGGTAATGTGTTGGGGGGCGTTGCTGAGAAACAGAAGGGGTAGGAGGTCTGTAGGGATCATTGGTAATGTGTTGGGGGCGTTGCTGAGAAACAGAAGGGGTAGGAGGTCTGTAGGGATCATTGGTAATGTGTTGGGGGCGTTGCTGAGAAACAGAAGGGGTAGGAGGTCTGTAGGGATCATTGGTAATGTGTTGGGGGGGCGTTGCTGAGAAACAGAAGGGGTAGGAGGTCTGTAGGGATCATTGGTAATGTGTTGGGGGGCGTTGCTGAGAAACAGAAGGGGTAGGAGGTCTGTAGGGATCATTGGTAATGTGTTGGGGGGCGTTGCTGAGAAACAGAAGGGGTAGGAGGTCTGTAGGGATCATTGGTAATGTGTTGGGGGGCGTTGCTGAGAAACAGAAGGGGTAGGAGGTCTGTAGGGATCATTGGTAATGTGTTGGGGGGCGTTGCTGAGAAACAGAAGGGGTAGGAGGTCTGTAGGGATCATTGGTAATGTGTTGGGGGGCGTTGCTGAGAAACAGAAGGGGTAGGAGGTCTGTAGGGATCATTGGTAATGTGTTGGGGGCGTTGCTGAGAAACAGAAGGGGTAGGAGGTCTGTAGGGATCATTGGTAATGTGTTGGGGGCGTTGCTGAGAAACAGAAGGGGTAGGAGGTCTGTAGGGATCATTGGTAATGTGTTGGGGGCGTTGCTGAGAAACAGAAGGGGTAGGAGGTCTGTAGGGATCATTGGTAATGTGTTGGGGGCGTTGCTGAGAAACAGAAGGGGTAGGAGGTCTGTAGGGATCATTGGTAATGTGTTGGGGGGCGTTGCTGAGAAACAGAAGGGGTAGGAGGTCTGTAGGGATCATTGGTAATGTGTTGGGGGCGTTGCTGAGAAACAGAAGGGGTAGGAGGTCTGTAGGGATCATTGGTAATGTGTTGGGGGCGTTGCTGAGAAACAGAAGGGGTAGGAGGTCTGTAGGGATCATTGGTAATGTGTTGGGGGCGTTGCTGAGAAACAGAAGGGGTAGGAGGTCTGTAGGGATCATTGGTAATGTGTTGGGGGCGTTGCTGAGAAACAGAAGGGGTAGGAGGTCTGTAGGGATCATTGGTAATGTGTTGGGGGGGCGTTGCTGAGAAACAGAAGGGGTAGGAGGTCTGTAGGGATCATTGGTAATGTGTTGGGGGGCGTTGCTGAGAAACAGAAGGGGTAGGAGGTCTGTAGGGATCATTGGTAATGTGTTGGGGGGCGTTGCTGAGAAACAGAAGGGGTAGGAGGTCTGTAGGGATCATTGGTAATGTGTTGGGGGCGTTGCTGAGAAACAGAAGGGGTAGGAGGTCTGTAGGGATCATTGGTAATGTGTTGGGGGCGTTGCTGAGAAACAGAAGGGGTAGGAGGTCTGTAGGGATCATTGGTAATGTGTTGGGGGGCGTTGCTGAGAAACAGAAGGGGTAGGAGGTCTGTAGGGATCATTGGTAATGTGTTGGGGGCGTTGCTGAGAAACAGAAGGGGTAGGAGGTCTGTAGGGATCATTGGTAATGTGTTGGGGGCGTTGCTGAGAAACAGAAGGGGTAGGAGGTCTGTAGGGATCATTGGTAATGTGTTGGGGGGCGTTGCTGAGAAACAGAAGGGGTAGGAGGTCTGTAGGGATCATTGGTAATGTGTTGGGGGCGTTGCTGAGAAACAGAAGGGGTAGGAGGTCTGTAGGGATCATTGGTAATGTGTTGGGGGCGTTGCTGAGAAACAGAAGGGGTAGGAGGTCTGTAGGGATCATTGGTAATGTGTTGGGGGCGTTGCTGAGAAACAGAAGGGGTAGGAGGTCTGTAGGGATCATTGGTAATGTGTTGGGGGCGTTGCTGAGAAACAGAAGGGGTAGGAGGTCTGTAGGGATCATTGGTAATGTGTTGGGGGCGTTGCTGAGAAACAGAAGGGGTAGGAGGTCTGTAGGGATCATTGGTAATGTGTTGGGGGCGTTGCTGAGAAACAGAAGGGGTAGGAGGTCTGTAGGGATCATTGGTAATGTGTTGGGGGGCGTTGCTGAGAAACAGAAGGGGTAGGAGGTCTGTAGGGATCATTGGTAATGTGTTGGGGGCGTTGCTGAGAAACAGAAGGGGTAGGAGGTCTGTAGGGATCATTGGTAATGTGTTGGGGGCGTTGCTGAGAAACAGAAGGGGTAGGAGGTCTGTAGGGATCATTGGTAATGTGTTGGGGGCGTTGCTGAGAAACAGAAGGGGTAGGAGGTCTGTAGGGATCATTGGTAATGTGTTGGGGGCGTTGCTGAGAAACAGAAGGGGTAGGAGGTCTGTAGGGATCATTGGTAATGTGTTGGGGGCGTTGCTGAGAAACAGAAGGGGTAGGAGGTCTGTAGGGATCATTGGTAATGTGTTGGGGGGCGTTGCTGAGAAACAGAAGGGGTAGGAGGTCTGTAGGGATCATTGGTAATGTGTTGGGGGCGTTGCTGAGAAACAGAAGGGGTAGGAGGTCTGTAGGGATCATTGGTAATGTGTTGGGGGGCGTTGCTGAGAAACAGAAGGGGTAGGAGGTCTGTAGGGATCATTGGTAATGTGTTGGGGGCGTTGCTGAGAAACAGAAGGGGTAGGAGGTCTGTAGGGATCATTGGTAATGTGTTGGGGGGCGTTGCTGAGAAACAGAAGGGGTAGGAGGTCTGTAGGGATCATTGGTAATGTGTTGGGGGGCGTTGCTGAGAAACAGAAGGGGTAGGAGGTCTGTAGGGATCATTGGTAATGTGTTGGGGGCGTTGCTGAGAAACAGAAGGGGTAGGAGGTCTGTAGGGATCATTGGTAATGTGTTGGGGGCGTTGCTGAGAAACAGAAGGGGTAGGAGGTCTGTAGGGATCATTGGTAATGTGTTGGGGGCGTTGCTGAGAAACAGAAGGGGTAGGAGGTCTGTAGGGATCATTGGTAATGTGTTGGGGGGCGTTGCTGAGAAACAGAAGGGGTAGGAGGTCTGTAGGGATCATTGGTAATGTGTTGGGGGCGTTGCTGAGAAACAGAAGGGGTAGGAGGTCTGTAGGGATCATTGGTAATGTGTTGGGGGCGTTGCTGAGAAACAGAAGGGGTAGGAGGTCTGTAGGGATCATTGGTAATGTGTTGGGGGCGTTGCTGAGAAACAGAAGGGGTAGGAGGTCTGTAGGGATCATTGGTAATGTGTTGGGGGGCGTTGCTGAGAAACAGAAGGGGTAGGAGGTCTGTAGGGATCATTGGTAATGTGTTGGGGGCGTTGCTGAGAAACAGAAGGGGTAGGAGGTCTGTAGGGATCATTGGTAATGTGTTGGGGGCGTTGCTGAGAAACAGAAGGGGTAGGAGGTCTGTAGGGATCATTGGTAATGTGTTGGGGGCGTTGCTGAGAAACAGAAGGGGTAGGAGGTCTGTAGGGATCATTGGTAATGTGTTGGGGGCGTTGCTGAGAAACAGAAGGGGTAGGAGGTCTGTAGGGATCATTGGTAATGTGTTGGGGGCGTTGCTGAGAAACAGAAGGGGTAGGAGGTCTGTAGGGATCATTGGTAATGTGTTGGGGGGCGTTGCTGAGAAACAGAAGGGGTAGGAGGTCTGTAGGGATCATTGGTAATGTGTTGGGGGCGTTGCTGAGAAACAGAAGGGGTAGGAGGTCTGTAGGGATCATTGGTAATGTGTTGGGGGCGTTGCTGAGAAACAGAAGGGGTAGGAGGTCTGTAGGGATCATTGGTAATGTGTTGGGGGCGTTGCTGAGAAACAGAAGGGGTAGGAGGTCTGTAGGGATCATTGGTAATGTGTTGGGGCGTTGCTGAGAAACAGAAGGGGTAGGAGGTCTGTAGGGATCATTGGTAATGTGTTGGGGGCGTTGCTGAGAAACAGAAGGGGTAGGAGGTCTGTAGGGATCATTGGTAATGTGTTGGGGGCGTTGCTGAGAAACAGAAGGGGTAGGAGGTCTGTAGGGATCATTGGTAATGTGTTGGGGGCGTTGCTGAGAAACAGAAGGGGTAGGAGGTCTGTAGGGATCATTGGTAATGTGTTGGGGGCGTTGCTGAGAAACAGAAGGGGTAGGAGGTCTGTAGGGATCATTGGTAATGTGTTGGGGGCGTTGCTGAGAAACAGAAGGGGTAGGAGGTCTGTAGGGATCATTGGTAATGTGTTGGGGGGCGTTGCTGAGAAACAGAAGGGGTAGGAGGTCTGTAGGGATCATTGGTAATGTGTTGGGGCGTTGCTGAGAAACAGAAGGGGTAGGAGGTCTGTAGGGATCATTGGTAATGTGTTGGGGCGTTGCTGAGAAACAGAAGGGGTAGGAGGTCTGTAGGGATCATTGGTAATGTGTTGGGGGCGTTGCTGAGAAACAGAAGGGGTAGGAGGTCTGTAGGGATCATTGGTAATGTGTTGGGGGCGTTGCTGAGAAACAGAAGGGGTAGGAGGTCTGTAGGGATCATTGGTAATGTGTTGGGGGGCGTTGCTGAGAAACAGAAGGGGTAGGAGGTCTGTAGGGATCATTGGTAATGTGTTGGGGGGCGTTGCTGAGAAACAGAAGGGGTAGGAGGTCTGTAGGGATCATTGGTAATGTGTTGGGGGCGTTGCTGAGAAACAGAAGGGGTAGGAGGTCTGTAGGGATCATTGGTAATGTGTTGGGGGGCGTTGCTGAGAAACAGAAGGGGTAGGAGGTCTGTAGGGATCATTGGTAATGTGTTGGGGGCGTTGCTGAGAAACAGAAGGGGTAGGAGGTCTGTAGGGATCATTGGTAATGTGTTGGGGGCGTTGCTGAGAAACAGAAGGGGTAGGAGGTCTGTAGGGATCATTGGTAATGTGTTGGGGGGCGTTGCTGAGAAACAGAAGGGGTAGGAGGTCTGTAGGGATCATTGGTAATGTGTTGGGGGCGTTGCTGAGAAACAGAAGGGGTAGGAGGTCTGTAGGGATCATTGGTAATGTGTTGGGGGCGTTGCTGAGAAACAGAAGGGGTAGGAGGTCTGTAGGGATCATTGGTAATGTGTTGGGGGCGTTGCTGAGAAACAGAAGGGGTAGGAGGTCTGTAGGGATCATTGGTAATGTGTTGGGGCGTTGCTGAGAAACAGAAGGGGTAGGAGGTCTGTAGGGATCATTGGTAATGTGTTGGGGGCGTTGCTGAGAAACAGAAGGGGTAGGAGGTCTGTAGGGATCATTGGTAATGTGTTGGGGGCGTTGCTGAGAAACAGAAGGGGTAGGAGGTCTGTAGGGATCATTGGTAATGTGTTGGGGGGCGTTGCTGAGAAACAGAAGGGGTAGGAGGTCTGTAGGGATCATTGGTAATGTGTTGGGGGCGTTGCTGAGAAACAGAAGGGGTAGGAGGTCTGTAGGGATCATTGGTAATGTGTTGGGGGGCGTTGCTGAGAAACAGAAGGGGTAGGAGGTCTGTAGGGATCATTGGTAATGTGTTGGGGGCGTTGCTGAGAAACAGAAGGGGTAGGAGGTCTGTAGGGATCATTGGTAATGTGTTGGGGGCGTTGCTGAGAAACAGAAGGGGTAGGAGGTCTGTAGGGATCATTGGTAATGTGTTGGGGGCGTTGCTGAGAAACAGAAGGGGTAGGAGGTCTGTAGGGATCATTGGTAATGTGTTGGGGCGTTGCTGAGAAACAGAAGGGGTAGGAGGTCTGTAGGGATCATTGGTAATGTGTTGGGGGGCGTTGCTGAGAAACAGAAGGGGTAGGAGGTCTGTAGGGATCATTGGTAATGTGTTGGGGGGGCGTTGCTGAGAAACAGAAGGGGTAGGAGGTCTGTAGGGATCATTGGTAATGTGTTGGGGGCGTTGCTGAGAAACAGAAGGGGTAGGAGGTCTGTAGGGATCATTGGTAATGTGTTGGGGGCGTTGCTGAGAAACAGAAGGGGTAGGAGGTCTGTAGGGATCATTGGTAATGTGTTGGGGGGCGTTGCTGAGAAACAGAAGGGTAGGAGGTCTGTAGGGATCATTGGTAATGTGTTGGGGGCGTTGCTGAGAAACAGAAGGGGTAGGAGGTCTGTAGGGATCATTGGTAATGTGTTGGGGGCGTTGCTGAGAAACAGAAGGGGTAGGAGGTCTGTAGGGATCATTGGTAATGTGTTGGGGCGTTGCTGAGAAACAGAAGGGGTAGGAGGTCTGTAGGGATCATTGGTAATGTGTTGGGGCGTTGCTGAGAAACAGAAGGGGTAGGAGGTCTGTAGGGATCATTGGTAATGTGTTGGGGGCGTTGCTGAGAAACAGAAGGGTAGGAGGTCTGTAGGGATCATTGGTAATGTGTTGGGGGCGTTGCTGAGAAACAGAAGGGGTAGGAGGTCTGTAGGGATCATTGGTAATGTGTTGGGGGGCGTTGCTGAGAAACAGAAGGGGTAGGAGGTCTGTAGGGATCATTGGTAATGTGTTGGGGGCGTTGCTGAGAAACAGAAGGGGTAGGAGGTCTGTAGGGATCATTGGTAATGTGTTGGGGGCGTTGCTGAGAAACAGAAGGGGTAGGAGGTCTGTAGGGATCATTGGTAATGTGTTGGGGGCGTTGCTGAGAAACAGAAGGGGTAGGAGGTCTGTAGGGATCATTGGTAATGTGTTGGGGGGCGTTGCTGAGAAACAGAAGGGGTAGGAGGTCTGTAGGGATCATTGGTAATGTGTTGGGGGGCGTTGCTGAGAAACAGAAGGGGTAGGAGGTCTGTAGGGATCATTGGTAATGTGTTGGGGGCGTTGCTGAGAAACAGAAGGGGTAGGAGGTCTGTAGGGATCATTGGTAATGTGTTGGGGGGCGTTGCTGAGAAACAGAAGGGGTAGGAGGTCTGTAGGGATCATTGGTAATGTGTTAGGGGGCGTTGCTGAGAAACAGAAGGGGTAGGAGGTCTGTAGGGATCATTGGTAATGTGTTGGGGGCGTTGCTGAGAAACAGAAGGGGTAGGAGGTCTGTAGGGATCATTGGTAATGTGTTGGGGGGCGTTGCTGAGAAACAGAAGGGGTAGGAGGTCTGTAGGGATCATTGGTAATGTGTTGGGGCGTTGCTGAGAAACAGAAGGGGTAGGAGGTCTGTAGGGATCATTGGTAATGTGTTGGGGGCGTTGCTGAGAAACAGAAGGGGTAGGAGGTCTGTAGGGATCATTGGTAATGTGTTGGGGGCGTTGCTGAGAAACAGAAGGGGTAGGAGGTCTGTAGGGATCATTGGTAATGTGTTGGGGGCGTTGCTGAGAAACAGAAGGGGTAGGAGGTCTGTAGGGATCATTGGTAATGTGTTGGGGCGTTGCTGAGAAACAGAAGGGGTAGGAGGTCTGTAGGGATCATTGGTAATGTGTTGGGGGCGTTGCTGAGAAACAGAAGGGGTAGGAGGTCTGTAGGGAATGAGTTGGGGCGTTGCTGGGCTGGTGGGTGTATAAAGTGTGTGTGTGTGTGTGTGTGTGTATATATAGTGGTCAGTGGCGTGTGTTCAGCGGTAATGAGTTGGGGGCGTTGCTGGGCTGGTGGGTCTATCGGTGTTGGATACAGACCAACCCAGACCAGTCGACCGTGAAGTCAGTCTACATGCTGTCCTCCACCGTCTCCTCTAAGATTCTACGGGCCATCGCTCTCAAGGAGGGCTTCCACTTTGAGGTAAAACACACACACACACACACACACACACACACACATTCAACGAACAGACCTCATGTCAATATTCTCAGGTATTTTGTATCCAAATCTCAATATCTTACATCCTTTATGAATGAATAAATGAATGTATGTATGTATGATGTCGGAGATGAGGGCAC